>NC_027756.1:37449737-37466066 GCF_000695525.1 Brassica oleracea var. oleracea
AACACCTAGAACTGTGTTCGAGACATGAGGTTGTGGCCGAAGGGAGAGTAAATCTTTTAGTTCTAGAGCTTGGCGAGCTCCGCTTCTTCCCTTCAACCAAACGGTGGTCAAGATATTTATGGTTCCTTTGTTGGTGTATTTAGTCATTGTGCATGGTCCAAGCACGCTCGCGATATTGTGATATGGTCTCATCAAGATTCTTCCTCACTTCTGTTCATTTATTAATCAAGAATTCATGCTCGACGCGTAGCTAAGTCATTTTCTTTGTCTTATTCTGAGCCGTCCAAGACAATACCGACAATTTCTTGCTTTTGCGATTTGTTAATCAGGACATTTTACATTCTTCTGCCTCGGCATAGGTATTCGTTTGAGTGCATTTGCTCGGTTAGCAAACTTTTCTCGTGTTGGACGATCATTTGACCGGACCCAAACTGGGGAGGTCGGGCTATCAGAACTCGTCGCCGGTCTGCTATGGTTTGAGAAGGTTATTGGTGAGACTCGGCGAGATGAATTATTTTTATCAGCAACGGAGATTCAATTTAGCTGAGGTCGGGATCGAATCTCATGTTCTGTTTCTTGGTTATGATCCGTTGAGATCGATGCCATCCTGGTGTGATGGTTCGTTTATTGTGGTATTGGACACCATACGAGATGAATCCATTTTCGTGCTTAAAAGCCTAAGATCGGGCTCCTATCAAAGATGTTTTTCGTTTTTCTTCCCCACAGTCGGCGCCAAAATGTAGATCCTAAAATCTACACTAAGAATTTGATAGTGATCGGGAGTCCAATCTAGGGAAGAAATAACGTGGGCAACGATATCCTTAGAACACAATGATGTAATCAGGTATGAGTCGACAAGAATGGACTATATTCATATGTCGAATATCATAGAGATATCGGGATTAAGAAGGATCGTGACTGAACTCGGGATCGAGCTGCCTACGTACCCGTCAAGGGATCAAGTCTAAACGTAGTTCGATTATAATCATCTCAAAAGAGATATCGGTTTCTTCGGTCATGGGCGAGACCTCGACTTCGTCGGTCTCGAGCTCGATGTTTGCTTCGAGCTCTCTTGTCTTGATTAATTAGTAGTTACTGTACGATTGATAAGTTCTCGAACTGCATATGATCTCTTTAGACCGATCTTGTCGTATGAAGATAATGTCGATCATTAACATGATACGAGGGTCGCTATCGTCATGGATTCTTGTTTTCACAATTAAAAAGATGTGTTTACGTCGTGAGATGATTATTGGGAATCTCATCTCTCTCGTTCTTCTTAAACCATAAAGAAATGGATGACTTGTTTAATCATTAAATAGATATAATGATTCCATCATGTGTTGGTGGAGGAAGATGGCGATCTTGCCGAGACCGAAGTTTTTCCCCCTCTTCGTCAGTCTTTATTCTTTTGTTTTCATCTTTTTTGTCTTTGCTTCGTCCCCGGAGAAGATGCCCTCTTCCTTAGAAACCAACAAAAAAAAAGGTTAGCGAGAACTTTTGTTTGCAAAACTTGGACTTGGATATAAAATTATATTCAAGATTTGTCAACTCACTCTGTCTTTTCCAAATTTGGAAAACCTTGAAATGCTACACCAACGACTTTGTTTCCACATACCACTGGACCACCACTATTTCCATAGTCAATAGTGGCATCTGTTTGTATTTTCAATAGTTCGATGGAGCTGTTCATATATTCACCAGATTCAACTCTCGACACAATACCTTTTGTAACACAAATAGTGTCACCACCTGTGCCCAACATAACTCATTAGTTATTCTTATCACCGTCTTTTACCATATACAACAAAGTAGTTAAACATGTTACTCATACAAAAGCGTTTTGATCAAAAACGTACCACGAGGATAACCTAGAACGGAGACATCTTCATAGATAGAGGGTATGTCTCCGAGTTCCAAAGAATTTACATCTTCCCAAAACTCTTCATTATCAACACCTAAGATGGCCAAGTCACATTCAAATCCAACTGTTTCAACTATTGCTTCGTACTTAGTGGATGAACCATGCTTTCTCACTTGCACATATGTGTCATATGAATCATCCACAACATGAGAGTTTGTAAGAATCCTCCTTCCAGAAATCACAAATCCTACATTAGATTCCACCGTAAGATATAAGTCAACTATAGAAAAGCAGACAGTGGAAAGTACTAATTTGTTTTTAGATCGATTACCAAGATGTTTTAGGCATGTATATCCCCTAGACTAGGACCAAACCATTTTAAATTCACTCTTTTTTGGATAGGAAACCCTTTCCAATGAGACTTGAACCAATGACCCTTAAACACGTACTACATAAATTTAGCTATTAGCCCAAATCCTCGTTGGGGATAATCCTAATCACAAAACCAAAAACTAGAGAGAGATGGTTGGTTTCTGGGTATACCAGAGCCGCACGAGGATCCTGACGCATGCCATTTCTGCTAGGGTTCTAAGCGCAGTCAGAGAGCTATGGAAAATAGAGAACTTTACTGAATGTTTCTGAAGTTTATTATTCTCAAACTTGAAGATTACAAGAGTGACTCTAGGTTTATTTATATAAACGATTGGAACAATCTAGAGGTCTGACAGGTGTCTCTGACAGCTCAGTCATCCTTATCCTTCAGAGCGTCATATCTGTTGCTGAGCTGCATCTTGGGAGGTGAGGGTTCCGTACCTTTGGCTGCTTTGCCTTTCTCCTTGACTGAAGTTGTGACCGTCGAAGATGTTTGTCTTGTAGCCGAAGATGCTCTGGGCTTTGTCTGAGTGAAGCCCATCGTCTTAACATCTTCTGGTGCACTAGGCTTAATACCCCCGCGCAAACTCGAGGTGGGTGGAAAGACCACACCGAGTTTGAAACGAAGATCATAGAAGCTGTGCTGAGGCAGAGGTTTAGTAAAGATGTCTGCAAGTTGTTGAGCTGCGGGAATGTGTTTCACCACCAAGGTCCCAGCAGCAACCTTCTCTCTCGCAAAGTGGTAATGAGTAGCGAAATGCTTGGACTTCTTGTGCAGTACCGGATTAGCAATTAAGTGAACTGCCGACAAGTTGTCACAATATATCTCAGCTACTTCAGTTTGAGGAACTCCAACACTCTTCAGAATCGAACATATCCAAGATAGTTCTGCAGCAATATCAGACAAGGTTCTGTACTCAGCCTTAGTGGATGATCTAGAGACAGAATCTTGCTTTGTTGCCGACCAAGAAATGATGTTTGTGCCAAGAAAAGTGCAGAAACCTCCAATTGATCTTCTCGTGTCTCTACACCCTGCCCAGTCACTGTCACAATAAGCTCTCACTTGTGAATTTGTATCGGACTCGAGATACAGACCCATCTGAATCGTGCCTTTGAGATAACGCAACACTCGTTTCAGAAGATGAAAACCAGCCATCGTCGGTTTGTTCATCTTTTGGCAAACCAAATTGACAGCAAATTGAATGTCTGGTCGGGTAAGGGTGAGGTACTGAAGCTTCCCTGCTAAAATTCTGAAGTATTTTGGGTTTTCAAAGTACTCTTCTTGATGTGGGACTCTATCAAGTTGCAGAGGCAAAGGTGTTGGCATGGGTGCACAGTCTAACATTCCTGCGGCTTCAAGAAGATCTGCTACATATTTTTCTTGGTTAAGGAACAGTCCTGTTGGAGTGAACTGCGCCTGAATGCCCAAGAAATAACTGAGAGGTCCCATGTCCTTCATATGGAACTGTTTGCTCAGGTCTTTAAGCAGTCGTTGTATCAGCGTCTGATTGTTTCCAGTAAGCACCATATCATCAACGTAAAGGAGCAGGAAGATAACATCACGATCCTTCTGATACACAAACAGTGAGGGAAGCCAAGTGTTGCAGACGAAGCCAAACTGAATAAGGTAGGAACTGAACTTATCAAACCAAGCACGAGGAGCTTGTTTGAGACCATATATTGCCTTGTGAAGCAAGCAAACATACTCAGGGTATTCTTTATCTTCAAACCCGGGTGGTTGTCGCATATATACTGTCTCAGATAAGTCACCATGCAAAAATGCATTCTTGACATCTAACTGCTTATGTCCCACCTTTCAATAACTGCAAGGTGAAGCACCATTCGAACCGTTGCAGTTCGAACCACCGGACTGTAAGTCTCTAAGAAATCAACTCCTTCTTCTTGTTCATTGCCTCTAGCAACCAGTCTTGAACGAAGCTTTTGTACAGTCCCATCTGCGTTCAATTTAGTCTTGTGTATCCATCCACTACCAATGGGAGTGGTCCCTTGTGGTAGAGATACTAAACTCTAAGTTTTAGTCTCCTTGCAGGTACCAATCTCTTCTCCCATTGCTGCATTCCAACCAGGATGCTTCAAAGCTTCAGCTATTGTTCTAAGAGGTTGGGGAACTCCTTTTACAATGATTAAATCATATCGCGGGTTGGGTTTCATAACACCAGCTTTTGCTCTTGTCGTCATGCCATGAGTGTTGCCCACTGGTTGATCCACTTCTTGAATGACAGGATCCAGTGGAGGCTGTGATGCATTTGACGAGTCTGAGCTGTGTTGGTTCCCTGCTGATACTGCTGAGAAGCACCAGGAGAATTTGGCTGATGAGTAGAAAGAGGAACTGATATACCAATGTCTTCATCAACCCACTGGTTCATAATGTCTTCACGAGCTGAGTCTATTGTTTTATGTTGCAGACTCCACGCTGTAGTCAGAGTAGTAGATGGAGACGGAAGGAGATGTTGATAAGTGTCTTTATACGGCATTCGTTCTTCATCAAAAAGCACATGACGATTGATAAAGACACGACCAGTAGGTGGGTGATAACAGCGATACCCTTTGTACTTCTCGTTGTAGCCAACAAACACACTGAGAAGAGATTTTGGATCAAACTTGTTGTTGGCATAAGGTCGCAGATAAGGGTAATAAGCACAACCGAATACTCTTAATGCAGTGTAGATGGGAGGACTTCCATTCAACCGCTCAAAAGGACTGACCATCTTGTTGTTGACCGTTGTAGGTAATAGATTACTAAGGAAGGCAGACGTGAAGAAAGCCTCAACCCATAAGTTTAAGGGCAAATGACTCTGATAAATCATCGACAAGCCTAACTCTGTGATGTGCCTGTGACGCCTTTCTGCAATGCCATTCTGTTCTGGAGTGTGAGGACAAGAGATAAAATGTCTGATTCCAGCTGCTGTGAAGTGATCAGACAGGTTCTTGTTAACAAATTCGCCACCACCATCAGACTGAAAGACTGAAATTTTCTGTTTGTACTGATTTTCGACTTGAGATTGAAAGGCTTTGAAGATAGTAAACACATCAGACTTCATTTTAAGTGGGTAGAGCCAACAAAATGTTGAGTAATTGTCGATGAAAACTACATAGAATCTGAAGCCTTGAGTTGATACAACAGGAGCAGGGCCCCATACATCACAGTGTATCCTCTCAAGAGGTCTACTTGAACGAAAATCAGAACTAAAAAAGGGAAGTCTACATGTCTTGCCAAGTTGACATGATTCACACTTTGACTGAGAAGTCTTATTGAACAAAATTGCTTTTATTGTTGAAAGATGCTTCAAAACTTGATCATTTGGATGGCCTAGTCTCTTGTGCCACACTCCATCGCTTGCAACTTGTTGTCTGAAGGAGTAAAACGTCAAGAACTGCGGAACATCCAGCCGATAAAGTCCTTTAACCTTCTTACCCTTACTGAGAACTCTGCTGGTTGCTTTGTCCTTTACACACACAGTAGTAGAGTCAAAAGTAAATTCACAGGGAAAGTCATCTGTGAGCTTTGACACTGACAGCAGAGATTTGGTGATATCAGGGCATATAAGAACATCAGAAAGAGGGATTTTACCTGACTGAGTCGGGATGGAAGCAGAACCAACATGAGTGATGGGGAGAAACTCACCGTTACCAACCATAACCTGATCCAAACCAGCATACGGCTGAGCTGCATCAAGATGATCAACCGAGTTCGTGACATGATGCGATGAACCACTGTCTGGATACCACTCAGCTCCTGATGGTGTGGACTGGTTGTGAGCTGCCACCGTTGTGAGAACATTTGCCTGGGGAGGAGGATCACTGAACACAAAGTTAACATCGAACCTCTTTTAGCATTTGTAGGCTGGATGGCCGTATTTGCCACATATCTGACATGTAGGACGTTGATTGTCAGAAGCAGAGGACGACCTTTGCACGCCTTGACCAAACTGCTGAGGAAAATCTCGACCTTGCGTTGAGTAAGAGCCGCGACCACGATAGCCTCCTCTGTTCTGGCCTCTTCCTCGTCCAGAGTATCCTCCTCTGTTGGCATAGAAGGCTTGATGAGGTGAAACATCAGTCTGCTGCTGATAGGTTCGGAGCTTATCATCAAAGCCAGTGAGCTTGTGAACGACATCTTCAAAGCACGGACCAGGGAAGACATCCATCGAGTGCTCAATGACGGTGGTAACAGCTTCATATTCTCGACCCAAGCCGCTCAATACACCGTAGATCTTCTCATGCTCAGTGATTGGATCACCAATCGAATCAAGCTGGTCACTGAGAGACTTGATTTCAGAAAGGTACTCAGTCATCGTCTTGTTGCCTTTGACCGTCGTTTAAACACGCTGCTGAAGATCGAGACGTCGAGTTGCTGAAACCCTATTGTACTTCTTTCCCAACGCAAGCCAAACCTCTTGGGAATACTGAAGACCATAAATAGATTTCAAAGCGTCTTCAAACAGAGTACCATAGATCCAAGCGAGAATGAGTTTGTCTTTCTGCAACCACCGGAGAAACTCAGGGTTTGGGGCTTCGACTTCTTGATCTCCATTGCGAACCGTGATCGTCTCGGCAGGACTAGGTTGAGCTCCGGTCACATAGCCAAGAAGCATCTGGCTTGACAGGAACTGCTCGAACTGAAGCTTCCATAGAAGGTAGTTTCCTTCCTTGAGCTTCAAAGTGACGACCTGAGTGATCGTGAGAGAGGTAACAGGAGGTTGATTCCCATCCATGGCTCTGATATCATAAGCGCAGTCAGAGAGCTATGGAAAATAGAGAACTTTACTGAATGTTTCTGAAGTTTATTATTCTCAAATTTGAAGATTACAAGAGTGACTCTAGGTTTATTTATACAAACGATTGGAACAATCTAGAGGTCTGACAGGTGTCTCTGACAGCTCGGTCATCCTTATCCTTCAGAGCGTCGTATCTGTTGCTGAGCTGCATCTTGGGAGGTGAGGGTTCCGTACCTTTGGCTGCTTTGCCTTTCTCCTTGACTGAAGTTGTGACCGTTGAAGATGTTTGTCTTGTAGCCGAAGATGCTCTGGGCTTTGTCTGAGTGAAACCCATCGTCTTAACATCTTCTGGTCCACTGGGCTTAATAGGTTCAACTAAGGTAGCCTTGCCACAGAAGGTGAAGATCTTCACCACTGAGTCAAGGGTCGCATCAGTAGCACAACGACTATTGTTTTCTGTGTGCCTTGACAAACTTTGTAACACAGAAGAAGAGCAATGACATATGGAACGGGAAATCCCCCTCGTTGGCAGTAAATTGCTCCAGTAACTATTGCAGCGAGGAGAAAGGAAACGAGAAGAGAGGAATAGAGGAACCCTAATAGTTGCGGAGTTGTAGAACCTGGTCACCATACGAACCGACATGAGAGGCTAGGATTTGGATATGAATTTCTATAAATTTTATACCTACATGTCAATGTATTAATTATAGGCCGTAAATGGTAACTATGAAATTGAGTTAGTGGAATAAAAGGGGATATAATAAAATAAATAGAATTAGTTAAAAAAGGATTCATTCTACAGTATTTCTTCTGAATCAATATATATATTAACATGGTAAAAAAATATGGAATTAATGAAATAAATAATTCCACATTATTCTATTTTTTTTAAATAATCCAGTTGCAGCCATAGTTTTATTTACTTGAAAGTCGTTACGCGTAGGTTTTTGTTAGGTTTGTTAGAGCAGGTTTATTGATGTCCCTTAAAAAAGGGTTGTTAAGTATAATTGCAATTAAAATAAAGGAAAAAAGGAAAAAAAAAGGTGGGACTTACCTTATTTAAGCAAAGGAATGGACGATACTTCCATTACTTCTTCATCTTTTGTTTGTCTCTCTCTATTACCCCATTTAAGAGACATTTAAGAGTTTTACCATTAAACATGCTCTTAGTTTTGTAAGTGTTTTTAGGTTTATTTAAGCTAATCTGGTTCAATATAGATTTGACTGAAAAAAAATGAAAAGTTGTTCTCTCTCGAACACTCTAAAAAAAAATTAGATAGCCGGTGACGTTTTGTTGCTAGTCACCCCTCACTTTCTCTTCCCTTTTTCTGGTTCCTCCTCTTCCCCTTCCTCCTCTGTATCATGTTGCTCTGATAGACTTCCTGCTTTCAATCAATCTCTTACGGTAAATCTTTCTGGTGGACCTAAAAGCGACGTCGTGGTTGTCTGTGTTCGTGCAGTAACTAGCCAATTACAAATAATAATTATTTCTTAAATTTATAAAGTTAATAATCGATATATATATTAAAAGAGAAACATTATTCACATTATGTTTGCCACGTGTCAAGTGTAGAAAACTTTTCAGCCAAACTCTACATAAATGTGTTCATAATATATATTATTTTACGTTTTTTTCAATATAAAACTCAAATGCAGAGTTCTACGAATTAAACAAAGATTACATATAAAAAAATTTGCAAAAAATTCACTAATATCTAGCTTTATTTTATTTTTACTTAATTTTTATTTTAAGAATTTTATATTTCATGTGTTATTTTGAACAAAAAATGTATTTTAATGTTAATTAATTGTATCTTTATATATTTATCAATCACCTTTATTATATTTTACATACACAAGGTGGGCACAAATCAGATGTCTGGGGTTTTGGAGATATTCGTGATCCGATCCGTTTCGTCCGACTAATTAATTATCCGATTTGATTTGATTCGTAGCCATCCGGATATACGGTGTCCCGGGTATCCGGAAAATTTTAGATTTTTAATCGGATATCCGATTCGATCCGTAAAAATAAATAAATTAATTAAAAAATATAAAATAATATAAAATAATAAAATTTTATTAAAAAATAATAAAATTATTTACTTTTTTGAATACTAATAACTAATTTAATATATTTAGTAAATAAAAATATTGTAAAACTTATGTAAAATATATTATTTATATATTTTATATATATAATTCATTAAATATATGTATATATAGAATATAACGAATTGAATCTGATATTTTTTTCTATAAATATAAATATTTGTGATTTGCTTTGTTTTCTATGGATATTGCATATCAGTATTTGTTTTGCTCCGTAGAGTTTGAATATCCAGATTTTATGTTCGAATCAAAAGGATAACAAATCGAATCAAAATTAATGAATATTTTGTCTCGCCCTACATACATGTGCACATTGATGTGAGCATCTATATAACTAAATATTCACTACAAGTGAAGATTTTAATTCTCTTGGAAGCTGGAATATTCTTTTTTTTTTAATGTTTCCTCTCACCATCGACCAAATTCTAATGAAATGATTTTTCTTAATAGTTTTCTTCTTTTTCTTCAATTATTTTCTACATTTGATTTGATTTTTCATGCATTTAGAAATTATAATATGAAATCATTAGTTCGACATCAGAACTGTCTAACTATAACATGAAACCAAATAAATAATAGTAGATTTTGGTTATCATTGAAGAAACCAAAAAACATAAAACATTTTAACTGAATAAACAAAATAAATATTTATTCAGAAAGGTAGTTATATTTTAGTAGATTAGAAACAAAAAAACTAACCTAAAACCGAACTGCTATCAAGATTAAACAGACCTAATGTCTTTTTATCTTAAAAATAACGAAATTAATAATTTCATCTCGCGCAAGACGCGGGTTATTACCTAGTATAGTTACTCCCTTTGGATACAAATATACGATGTTTAAGGTTGTTCACACATATTAAGAGAAATCAAATATTTACCTTTGTCTATTACTTTTTTGGTTTTACTTTTTAGTTAGTTTAAAGTTTTATTTGATTTTCAATAAAATTCAACCACTTACATTTTTACATTTTGATTTATATTTTATTTTTAAAGCAAAGTGCATTAATTAAAGGTAGAACATCATACATTTGTATACAAGGTAAAAGGCTAAAACATCATATATTTGTATACGGAGGGAGTAATATAGTAGTATAAAATATTTTTTAGTGCAAAATTTAGTGTTGTGATTGGCTATGAAAAATAAAATTAAACAAAAACGCCAAATTTGGTATTATGGTTGAATTGCCTTTAAGATATTCCTAATTTCGTTTTCTCCAAAAAGCCGATCCACGATTGATGTCCAGTTTATTGATAAAAATATGGTTGTTTCAGATTGAAAATTGTCATATGAGGAATCATGTATATGAGGAATCGTGTGATCCAGTGTAGTACTGACACATTGCCGATGTTCTTTGGTGGTAAATAAATGGTCTCTGGAGTCGGCTCTCTCTCCTTCGGATTTAACATTGATGCCATTGTGGATCGATCTCAAAAAGAGTTTCCAACAGTTTCGATCATAAGTGTCTGACCAAATCGGTTGGAAAGTTTGCAAAAATTCATTCCAATACTGAGAGATGCAGACAATTAGATGTAGCTCGTCAATTGGCAGAAGTGAATATGCATTAGCCATTGGTCGAGATGATCACTTACAAGAATAAAAGTGGCATCTCGTGTGCGATTGATGTGAATTACCCTTGACTGCCTTCACACTGCACATTTTGTCAATGTTGGAGGCATAAAGGTACAAAGTGTAGGGCTAACAATGTAAGCATTTTGCAAAAGAATAAAGAGGTTGCAGTGACTTATGAGTTACTTGATGTTCATCATGAAACTTTGGAAGTTATGGTTCTAGAGAACAACGAGGTGAATGATCTACTCCGTGAAATTGAAATGTTTCCTATTGTCGCTCATTCAAATGAAAATATAGGAATAATGGACAATCTGAGGGGGTTAATAGATTTTGGCAGAAATAACAAAAGGAATTACAACCGTAGAGGGTGATACTCAAATGGGAAGGCCACCGAGTAACTCTTTATTTGACAAGGTTTCAAATGAGGTTAGCAGGGGATCAATGGGCCGTGGTAAGTTACAAAACCAAAGTCCTTCACGACAACAATGTGTGGGACGAGAAGGTGACATGACTGTAATCTCTCCTTCTCGATTCAGCCCGTTGTTGGGCATTGAGGATGATGCTGGAGAGGATACAAAAGAAGTTGAAGAGGAAATTGAGGAAAGTGAATTTGTACAAGATAAGGGTGATGGGTGTGGAGCCTCGACTGTAGATAAAAAATTTAAAGGGAGATGACCCACAAAATGTGTCCTTACACAAGTTGGCAAGAAGAAAATAGTGAGAGCAAAGGATTTGAAATTTAGTGGTGCGCAGGTTACATATAAAAAAACTTCCAGTAAGAAATTATGATGTCTTTCTTAGTATGGAATATGTGTGGCTTCAACATTTCACGTAAACATAGAGCAATTCATAGCTGGAGTCAAGCTGAAAAACCTTTGTTTGGATGTGTAGTAGAAATAAGATCAGTTCGACAAGACAACCATCATAAGTGTATGGAAGCATCTATGCCAAACTGCCAGTCAATAACGAATTATGGACATCCTCATTTGGGAAGAATGTGGTTCGGTTGGTCAGAAAAGGTAATGGTAAGACTATCTCCAATGTATTTTGCTATTTTTTCTCTTAAATAGAAGAATTTTATAATAGATATAATATTTGCCCTAATGTATTTTTCTAAATTTTTCTAAAATAGCAATTTTCATATATAAAGTAAAATATATAAGAATGCTATTTTTCCTCCATAAATAGAGAAAATAGCAATCTCTATTTTAGAGGAAGAAATAGAGATGATTGAAGTGGTTTTTTCACTAAATATTATTATAGATGAAAATATAAAGATGAGTTGGAGATGCTCTAACAAAATTTCATATGAGTTCTCTGATTATAATACATCAGCTGAGAGAGTTTAATTATGGGAGGAGATTCGTACTACTCACGCAGTTTATGGTCATCTTAATTTACCTTAGATTTTGTTACGAGACTACAATGTCACTTTTGCTTCTTCAGAGAATTCTCTAGCAATGAACTGTTGCACTGATCAAGTTGGTATGAAACAGTTTCAAAGTGATTATAGATTGTTCACATATGGATTTACCTTATATCATGGCTATTTTTACATAGTGTGGCTATTTTTTACATGGTGGAACAAGCGAGAAGAGGACCCTATTGGAAAGAAACTGGGCAGAGCATTGGGGAATGGGGATTTGCTGCGATGTTTCCCTCAATCTTATGCTTGATTTGAAGCAGGAGGTGTTTCATACCATGCTAGGTGTCTGGTTCAGTTGGCTGGTAGTCAAGATGAAACAACAAAACCTTTCAGATTTTTTAATTACTTGGCTGAGCATGAGGTTTTCTTACCAACAGTTAAAGCATTATGGGACATTTCTCTCGGCTGTATCATTCCAGGTCTGCCCTTACTTGTTTTCATAGGAAACTGAAGATGCTCAATTCAAGCTTGTGTGAATGATATAGCATAGATTTTACCTATTTTTAGCCATGTTTTAGGAACTATTTATTATCTTTTGGAGTCTTTTTAGCACATTTACAGGTTTATGAGTGTTTTGGAGAAAAGTGATGATTTGAATGCATTTTAGAGATAAAATAAAAGGAAGCTCGTAGCTAACCAGCAATGGGTAGGAGTGTCTCATGTGACCCCCTTATTCGCCTACACTTTGTCAAGAACTAAAAAGAATATAGAAAAAGAAAAGAGAAAAATCGAAAAGAAGATGAATAAAGATGGACTGTAGCAACATCATTGGAATTGAAATTGAGAGGAGAGATAAATAAGGAAAAAGGGATCAGATAAAACAACCTGTGTGTATAGAAACTTGTTTGAGTAAGAGTCCATGTGTCTTTTGATCAATACTCCCACGGTAAAGCCTACATCTTTTATATATGTACTAAATGAGATCAGTAGAGGGGCGAGTCAGACAGTATTAGCTAAGTTGATGGTTAGATGGATTTGGTTGCTAAGCTAGGATATGGTATACAAAATACCTCTAAAGTTAGAATTGATTTGATGTGGCTTGCAACATTGTAGAGGTGATGATAGTGAGTTCTTGAATTGTGTGAGTCCCTGTTGTTTTCAAACCTCTTTCATAAAGACTACTCGTTGTTTTGCTTGAGGAAAAGCAAAAGGGTAAGTCTGGGAGAGTTGATATATCATGGATTTTATCCATTTTTAGCCATGGTATATAGATGTTTTAGGAACTATTTGTTATGTTTTGGAGTCTTTTTAGCACATTTACAGGTTCATGAGTGTTTTGGAGAAAAGTGATGATTTGGATGTATTTTATAAAATGAGAGGATGCTCGTAGCTGGCCATCGACCCTGTCTGAAGGTCGACGATCAGAGACAAACATCGATCGACGCACAACTTGTGCCGTCGATCGACAGCAAAGCGCGCAAAACCCAGCTAGGTTTCAAGCTGGCTTAAATCCCAAGTCATGACATATTTACAGAAATATCCCTGGTTGCTTTGAACCTAATATTTATATGCTTTGCCATTGTTCTAGACAACATACACTTTTTTACTTTCTACTTCACACAACAAACAACACTTAGGGTTTTTAGTAGATTTGGAGAGAATATCCAAGACTCCTTCAGAGATTTGTATTAGAACTCCAGTATTTCTAATATTAATCTATTTATGCATTTTATTCAGTTTATGCTTATGAATTGCTTTGATATGTCTGAGTAATTCTCTTGTTAGATTTAGGGTTCAAATAGGTTAAGATGGATTAGCCCAAAATATAGAATTTCTAAGGTGATAAATATCCTTCAAATAATTGTGGTTAACGTCTGTGTTCTAGAGTAGTTAACTAGAACCTTAAACTAAGGATTGTGGAAAACTCCGACGGTAGTTTCTGCACCAGAACTAATTCCATTGAGCTAGTATTGCTAGAAAAAAGTGGAAGCTGATTTAGACAATACTAGTGTTCCTATCGATCAACTAGCTAACGCCTGTCTAAGAGAACATCGATCGACGTTCTTACCATAACATCGATCGACGTTCGATCCGTATCAACAAACGACAACTGAGATATTGGACTTAGTCAAAACATAAGACTCACATGTGAAAGCTGGATATCTTTACATAAGAAGTCGAGTTCTAGGATTGACACCTACGTGTTCTATACCTCTATAATCTCAATTACCTGAATAGAAACCCTATATCTAATACTTTCTAATCTGTTTACAAAACCTCAAACCAATCAACTGAACAACTGCCTTGTTTACCTTGCAATTTACTATTTACATTATTTACTTAGCTTAATCATAAACTTCTTAGATCTATTATGTGTCCTAGCTCCTTGTGGATTCGATCTCTAAATACTACAATTGAACCTCTTATTTGAGAAAGTAATTCACTCCTTAGAGTAATTTGAGTGATATCAGTGCACTAAATAGAACTCATTATGGAGATTTTCTTAGTCGAACGAAAAAAGCATATGAGGATCTTTTTGAATGTTAGAATAAGTTCTTGCTTGAACAAATCCTGACACTTTTGTGCAAGAAGCTGAGGCGTTAGAATGATGGAATAAGTTGGCACGAATCAAGGAGAAATTTTTAAGCATGGGTCGTATATTAAATGGCTGCAGGCTGGAGATCATAATATTCTATTCTTCCATCTATTGGTGCAATCTAGGGCAGCCAAGAACAAAATTTAAAGTCTTCTTAATGGAAATGAGGAAATACTTACCTCGGCCACATAAATCAAAAGAGAAGCGGTTTCACGTTTTCAGCAGTTTCTTCAGACCCATATATCGGTCACTGAGAAGATATATGTTTAATCACTCCAAAAACTCTTGACTTAAATATGTCTAGGAAATGCTTCAGAAACACTTGTTGCCCCTGTTACTGCTCATGAAACTCAAGCAGATTTGCTATCTTTGTCTAATGATAAAATTTCAGGTCATGATGGATTTACGAAGGAATTCTATGTGGGAGTGTGGCCTGTAATTGGTTATGATTTCATCAGAACAATACAATACTTGTATGTTTACTTGTATGTTATTCTCAATAATGTAGTAGTGTGGCTTGTAATTTCTGGAAGGCTTTTTTACCAGTGCGAGCAGGGATACTCACTCGCGCCATATTTGTACGTTATTCTCAATAATATTCTTTCTAAGATATTAATTAAACCAGTAAGCAGAAGCAAGGGAGTTTGATTATCACTCACAATGTAAAAGCGTCAAGCTTACTCACCTAAGCTTCACTGATGACATTTTGATTTTCACTGATGGAATTGTTAATCTCTTAAGGGTGTAATGGAGGTAATGAAGCGTTTCACTAGGATGTCGAGATTACACATCAATGCTATGAAATCTTCCATATTTTCCTTTGGCCAAATGTGACTCCTCTCCTTAACAAGGCTACTTCTTTGGGAAGGTGTTGGAAATACACCTCATGATATCTTGGGATTCCTTTGACAACAAAATCTCTTACACCTCATGATTATGAACCATTGATTAATAAAATCAGAAGTAGAATGTTGTGCTCGTCAAATAAGAATTTGTCCTTTGCAGGAAGACTGCAGCTGATAAAATACACAATCTCTCGCATTGTTAATTTTGGAGTTTTGTGTTCATCTTACCTACAGATGCCTTGATATTATTGAAAGTCTGTGCTTCGGTTTTCTTTGGTCAGGTTCACCTACTCAAACTCATAAAGCAAAAGTTGGTTGGGAAGACGTGTTATCCTAAAGAGGAGGGAGGTCTAGGAGTGAGAAGGTTTAGAGATTCAACCTAGGTGTTTGTGTTGAGTCTTATATAGTGCTTATTCACACGGCCTTTCTCGTTATGGGTCTGTTGGATACACTACTATTTCTTGAGGTATAACTCGTTTTGGGAAATCATAGATACCAATAAAGATTTTTGGATATGAGAAAAACTACTTAAGATTCAATATTTGAGCTACAATTTTCTAAGGATTGAGGTCAACAGTGGTACATCTATTCACTTTTGTTTTGATGATTGGTTGAACATGGGGAAGCTGATTAAAGCTACGGGTACCCCTGGAACTAGTGCTGGGTTCGCGGGTCAACCCGCCCCGACCCGCCCCGCCCCGCCGCGGGTCGAATCATTTTTTCGATTCAAAAACTCGACCCGCATAACCCGCAAACAAAAACTTTTATATCCGCACCCGCCCCGCCAAAACCCGCGGGTAACCCGCCAAACCCGCGGGTAATTAATATTAATTATATTAAAAATAGTTATTTTAATTAAAAAT
>NC_027756.1:37468048-37473736 GCF_000695525.1 Brassica oleracea var. oleracea
AACGGGGCGGGGCCCGCGGGCAATGATTAAAATTTCCAGCTCTACCTGGAACTACATACCTTAATGTATCTCACCAAACTAAATTTTGTTATGTTGTTAATCAGGCGGGCTGGAGTCTTAGGGGACAGCGAAGCCAAAGTTTTCACTCACTTCATGTTCATATTCTTCAAGAATTGGTCCCTTCTCTCACGATGGGTAATGATGTTGTTCTCTCCAAACATGGGGAAAATGATTACCATACAAGTTTCTCAGCTGCCAAAACGTGGGAGAAAATCAAACCAAAACGAACTAGAGCTGGTTGGAATTATGTATTATGGTTTCCACAAAGAGTTCCCCACTTCTCTTTTGTCACGGTTATATTACCATAGATATTACATAGATTTGTGTATATCTATATTTCATATTCTAGATACTCACATTATTCTTATTAGGTTTAGGAGATATCATAATAGTTTTATAAATACTCGGCTAAGGCCATCTTAATGCACACGTTAACATTCATCAATTCATAAACTTGTTATGATATCAGAGACATGATCCAATTCCTTTTAGTTAATCGATCTAGAGTTGCCTTCGTTTCCATTCACGAAAACAAAGCCGCTTGTCTGAAGTATCTCGAGTTACTATTTTTTCTCTTCTTCTCAATTTGAAATCATTGAGAAAGATGGCATACACAGCCGGCGAACCCAAAAGGCGTACTATCTCACCAACGACCTCCCATCCGGTGACACCCCGTGTACATTGATTTCATCACTGTTACTTAACGGTGAGAATTATGACGAGTGGGCAATTAACTTGTGTATGGCCTTTAGCTAATGTAAGAAATTTGGCTTTATTGACGGTAGTATCCCGAAACCAGCTCTAGACTCCTCAACCCTTGAATGATCACATGTTGGTAGGATGGATCAAATAGACCACATAACCAAAACTAAGGTCTTCTATATCCACTTGAGAGGTAGCAAAGGAGCTGTGGGATATAATCAAAAAGAGATTCTTTTTGAAGACTTGTGCACAGCTTCAGCAACTTCGTAACTCTCTGAAGACGTGGTTTTCAAGCCAGTTATGATGAGTTCACATGCATAGTCAAAAAGAGGGAGATTGAAGATGCAATTTGCTGAGATGTTATGTATCAGTTCGTGAAGTACTACATGAAGTAGTACAGACGTGCATCATGAAGATGGAGCTGAATGGGAGTTCGGGTTTTGTGATTGTGTGGGCTTGCTGAGTTTGGAAAAGGAAAGAGGATATATGTTCGAAGACATATGGACGTTTTCTATAAAGCGAAAGGGAGTTACTTGAAGATGAGAAAGCTAGACCTCAGAGAAGAGAGATAGAGGTTTCCTTGGTGTGTGGTACTGCTTGGTGTCGAATGACATTTTGAAGCATTGTCTGATGGAGTCCGATGTGGACTTAGTTTGGCGGCATTTGAGTTGGGACTTTGTGGGGTGGAGTTAGCCATCGTGTGTAGCTCGTGGTGAGCTATGTGTGTGTTTGGGTGATCAAGCTTTTGGTGTCACTGGTGTGCCTTGGGTGCTGACGTACTTGGTGAAGTACTTCCGAGATGTGGAAGATTGAAGCCTAGACTCAGGGGGAGTTTAGCAGAGGCGGTTTCATTAAAGAGATTTGTGAAGATTGCAGCTGTAGAAGACAGTGTGCTTCGGTGAGCCGGATGGGATCTATGCATGCGTGATTTATTCCTAATCTTTGTAGACTGCTACTTAGAAAAGAGAGGTAAACACTAGTGTGTGTTGTACCATATAGCAATTGTAGGTCCTTGTTCTAAGTCAATGAAATCTGGGCGAGGTCCCGGGATGTAGGAAACGAACCCTGTTATCAAATTTTGTGTGTTTTACTTTCTGCACTTGTTTTTCGTCACCTCATCTGCACTAACAATTGGTATCAGAGCAGGTCACCTAAGTCACTGGTGAGATCGTGGATGATGAGGACGAAAACTGGTTCAGGAAGTAGAACAAGTTTGATGAAGATGGTGTGGTGGGATTTTTTCCTAGGTTTGGAAGGTGCTGATCTTCGAGTTGGTTTTTGACTATGATGTGACTCATAGGGGGAGATTGAAGACGTGGTTTTCAAGCCAGTTATGATGAGTTCACATGCATAGTCAAAAAGGGGGAGATTAAAGATGCAATTTGTTGAGATGTTATGTATCAGTTCGTGAAGTACTACAGGAAGTAGTACAGACGTGCATCATGAAGATGGAGCTGAATGGGAGCTCGGGTTTTGTGATTGCGTGAGTTTGCTGAGCTTGGAAAAGGAAAGATGATCTATGTTTGAAGACATATGGACGTTTTCCATAAAGCAAAAGGGAGTTACTTGAAGATGAAGTTTTCCAGTAAAGAAAATGGAAAGTTGTCTTAAGTGTATTTGGAAGACTTGAAGAGCAAGTTGAAGACGTAGAGAGCAAGATCGGGTCTGCTATATAAGGAGGGACGTGCCTTATGGGAAAGATAAACCTCAGAGAAGAGAGATAGAGGTTTCCTTGGTGTGTGGTACTGTTTGGTGTCGAAGGACATTCTGAAGCATTGTCTGATGGAGTCCGATGTGGACTTAGTTTGGGGGCGTTTGAGTTGGCGCTTTGTGTGGTGGAGTTAGCCATCGCATGTAGCTCGTGGTGAGCTGTGTGTGCGCTTGGGTGATCAAGCTTTTGGTGTCACTAGTGTGCCTTGGGTGCTGACGTACTTGGTGAAGTACTTCCGAGATGTGGAAGATTGAAGCCTAGACTCAGGGGGAGTTTAGCAGAGACGGTTTCATTGAAGAGATCTATGAAGATTGCAGCTGTAGAAGACAGTGTGCTCCAGTGAGCCGGATGGGATCTATGCATACGTGCTTTATTCTAGACGACTTCCAAGTAAGTCTTCTAGTGTAGCTGATCTTAAAAATAATTTATAAATTTTTTAAAAAATATTTTGAGAAGCGAAAAATTAAAATCATGTAATTATAAACAATTTTAAGTGATATAAATTAAAATATAACAAAATTGAATTGTTTTCAACATAGATGAGTGTAGGTAGTGAATCATGGTATTCTTTGGTCTAGGTTTTGGCAACATATGTTGTAGTATTGTATGTATTCTTAGGGTTAGATTTTGGAAAGCTTGAATATTTTTTAAAAAAATTAAATTTTTACCTCTAAGTGTTTATTTTTATGTATAGTAAACACTTTTGAAGTTTAATTGGATTTTATGAAGTGTTTAGTTAGTTAATTAAGTTTAGAGGTTGTGTTTAGGGTCTAGACGACTTCCATGGAAGTCGTTTGGTGAATAATTTTAGCTGGACGACTTACATGGAAGTCGTTTGGTGAATAATTTTAGCTGGACGACTTACATGTAAGTCGTCCAAATATTTCCGCCTAAAATTTTTTAAAATATTATTTTCCCGCTTAAATAATTCAAACTAGACGACTTACTTGTAAGTCGTCTGGGAAGTCTTCTATTTTAGTTTCCCGCTAAAAATATTTTAGTTTCCCGCTAAAAATATTAAAGTCTTCTGGGCGACTTACAATTAAGTCTTCTAGGAAGTCGTCTGAATCAAAAATATTTTAACCTAATTGGATTTTTTGTCTCCTTATATAAAGAAAAATTTACACATTATCTCTTCTCCTCTCAAATGGCTGCAACAAAAATGTAATGTTCATCATTGTAAAACTCTTCAACTTCTCTCTACTCTCTTTGAACTTATAAACACTAAGCTTTATATCAATTTATTGTTTTTGTCTCATGTCTTTCTCACTAATTTATCTTGTTTTTGCAGGTTTTTCATCACATGATTCTCATCTTCCATTCATTTAAAGGTAGATCTATCAATTTTAGCAATGTATTTTTGTGTGTTCTATAAAGGTAGATTTATCTAATCTTCCACTCATTTTCTCTGTTTTTAAGTCATTTGAACATTTTTCGATATGCAGGTTTTTCAGATCTGGATTTGGATATGCAGGTTTTTCAGATCTGGAAGACTTCTGGGACGACTTACCTGTTAGTCGTCTAAAATATAATGCGCTAGACGCTTCCGTCTGGACTTCTTGGAAGTGTTCTGACGAAGTCTCCCTTTCATAACAGATCTGAGCGTTTTGGTAAGTTTTTATATCTGATTTTTCTTCATTTGGTAGTTTCTTGTTATGCTTCATGTTGTATAAAAGGTCGTACTTTTTTCCCAAACTAAAACTCTTCAAACACACTCTAATCTGTTTGACTTGAAAACACCAAACTTTATAGAATTTTTCAGTTTTGTTTAATGTCTTTATCACTAATCTATCTTTTTTTGCAGGTTTTTAATCAGATGGTTCTCATCCTCCACTCATTTATAGGTAGATCATCAATTTTAGATGTGTATTTTTGTGTGTTCTATAAAGGTAGATTTATCTTATCTTCCACTCATTTTCTCTGTTTTTAAGCCATTTGAACGTTTTTGGATATGCATGTTTTTCAGATCTTGATTTGGATATGCAGGTTTTTCAGATCTGGAAGACTTCTGGGACGACTTACTTGTTAGTCGTCTAAAATATAATGCGCTAGACGACTTTCAGGAAGTCTTCCAGACGACTTCCTAGTGGAGTCCATGCTTGTCTTTGTAGATGAATGATCTATAATAGTTTTGTTTGTGGTGTGTTTTGTGATTTGCATGTCTACTCTTTTAGTTGTGAATTTTTTGTAAAATCAGTAATAATGTTTCCCAAGATGTAATACATGTGCTAACAATATGTTTACATATTTACAAATCAATGAAATAATAGACTTCAATAGCCTTTCTTTTATCTTTGGATCTCCCATATGCAATAATAAACTCCAATGACCTTCTTCTCATCTTAATAAACAAGAATGTTGGTAGCTTCATATTGATATAACATTTTAAGAAGCATTTTAACCCTTCTTCCAACTCATAACAATAATTATTATTAGTGTCTATAACAATAATACTTAAGAGATGGAAACAAACAATAGTAACTAGTCAAAGCATATAACAATTCGAGACTACTTCCATGTAAGTCTCTGCATTGACCAGAAGACTTCCATGTAAGTCGTCTACAACCAGACGTACTTCATGTGTTTTAGTTATCTCGAGCAAGTTCCGAACTTGTATATCACTTGTAACATGAATAGGAGGAAGGTCTAGATCCATCTGTTGTAATGAGTAGGTTAACTCCACATACTCTGTGTTCATGTCCAGGTTATAATCTTCTTGAGCCATTGCAACAAGATCAGCATGTGTCGAACCTTCACTCAAAAATAACATTCTCGCTCCTTTGAAATGATCAACCACAAAATTCCAACATCCATCTTTCAACAACCATTCTCCATACACTGCATGTAACTGACGCATCATCTGAAAAAGTCAAAATAAAACACATTAGCAAACTTAGAACAAAGAAAACGAAAGTTTATTAAAGATCGAAGCGGACGACTTCAATCTAAGTAGTCCAGACGACTAAAATATATGTCTTCTGGTCAACGCAGAGGTTATTTTTGCAATTGACTTTGAAATCTGTTATCTGAGACGACTGAAAAATAAGTCTTCTACTTTTGTTTGGTTAAAAAAAACTCCAAAAAGCTATACGACTTACATTTCAGTCGTCATAGGTTAGTTTTGTATTTGACTGGATTATTTCAGAAGTTTGACTTTCCTGGACGACTTACATTTCAGTCGTCTGGTGAAAATTGAAATATCAATATTTTATTAA
>NC_027756.1:37473843-37487257 GCF_000695525.1 Brassica oleracea var. oleracea
AATTGTAAGTTGTCTGGGTATAATTAAATATTGAAGTTTTTTTTTTCAATGGCAAAACTAACCTACAAAGACATGTAAGTCGTAGGATTTTAATAAAATATTAATATTTTAATTTTTCACCAGACGACTGAAAAATAAGTCGTCCAGGAAAGTCAAAATTCTGACAAAATCCAGTCAAATGCAAAACTAACCTATGACGACTTACATGTAAGTCGTCTAGGTTCTTTGGAGATTTTTTTGTAACCAAACAAAAGCAGACGACATATATTTCAGTCGTCTCAGAAAATAAATTTCAAAGTCAATTGCAAAAATAACCTCTGCATTGACCAGACGACTTCCAGGTAAGTCGTCTACAGCTAGATGACTTACCTGGGAAGTCGTCTGGACGAACAGATCTGGAAAAAACTCGATTTCATACCTTAAATTGGTGAGATAACTTCCTTAGCACACATAAGGATTCTCCAAGCACACCGAATCTCAAACGAAAGTGACCCACCCAAACGAGATTATCTGACAATCAAACGAGTTTATTACTAAGGATATGCTTATATCAATTCTTAAAAGGAAGATATATATGATGAGAAAACATCTCTCTAAGATGATGCTTCCAGGGGGAGAAATATGATGATGTTCGTTGTTGTACTCTTTTTCCTTATCATGGTTTTTGTCCCATTGGGTTTTCCATGTCAAGGTTTTAACGAGGCAACAAAGAAGACGTAAATGATAGATACCTAAAGAGAAATGTTAACACTTAAGTGATGAAGATCTATCAATCTACATAATGATCAAAGATCAATCATACTTGAACAAGAATCAAGGTATGGACACATTTCATTCGCTAGACAAAAACGAAGGTCAAAATTTTTTGAATCAAAGAAGACCTTATAGATGGAATTAAAATATGAAATTGGTGTCCGGAGAAAGATCTTTGAATCTATTTTCATCTCCAATTTGAATCAAGTCATTCTCCATGATAGAACTCGAGATATGGCTGTTTTCGTGGGACATATACAAGCTGTCTCAGAATACCTAATATCATATGATATTCAAAATACCGCTCGATATTTCCATCTTAACAGAGCCAGATCGGTGCCTAAAGTTATACATGGATGTTAGCTTCGATTTCCAAGTGGTTTGAAGTAATTTATCCTATGGTTACCAAGATATTCAAGTTTTAGTGAGAAGTGTCAAATCTGCCAAGAGAAGTAAACCGGTCCAACCCCAAGACGAAGAAGTTACTCCATCACATTGGATTGTGTTCTATCAGATATATCAAGTTATTTTCTCATCAGGGGGAGTAGATGCGCGATGCACTCTTTTTTTCTTCACCACGGTGTTTTCCATTGGATTTTCCTGGTAAGGTTTTTAATGAAGTATCATCTTATGCGCTTTAAGAAATATTTTTTAAAGTACATCCAATGAAGAGTGAGTGTTATGAACTATTATGTTGATGTCCATTAGACCCATAAACCCATGTTCTAGAGGATTCTGAATCCCTATATCCCTATATATTATATCGTGACCTTTGGAAGAATAAAATTAATTAATTTCCTCTTTCTCTTACTCACAACAATAATTGTTTTTTTTCTATTTGGACACCAAAACAATGAACTGTCCAAGTCCATCTCTATAGGACAAAGATATTTCACTTTCTTGTGGTCGTGTCACCACACATTCACTGCAAATGGTTAGAGATACGTCCAGACAAAACCTTAGAGATATTTTTATTACCATATAAACTGAATTTGATTACAAAACCTCGACGACCCTTCATTCCTTATCTCTGACGTGGCCATCACTCTCCAGATATTTCTTCTTCTAATTTAAATAACCACCACAGTTTCACTTCACCATCATCATCATCTCTCAAAAACCTAATCGTTCTCTCTCTCTCAAATGGCGGCCATGACTTCTACTATCTCCATCTCTTCCACCAAGCCACAGAGGCTTTTCGACTCCTCTTTCCATGGCTCATCCATCTCCGCCGCTCCTGTCTCCGTTGGTCTGAAACCACGTTCGGTTTCTGCCGTCTCCGTTCGCGCCAGTACCGCCGGTTACGATCTTAATGCCTTCACGTTCGCTCCTATCAAGGAATCGATCGTGTCTCGCGAGATGACGAGGAGGTACATGACGGATATGATCACTTACGCTGAGACAGATGTTGTCGTCGTTGGTGCTGGTTCCGCGGGATTATCATGCGCTTATGAGATCAGTAAGAACCCTAACGTTCAGGTTGCGATCATCGAACAATCTGTTAGTCCCGGTGGTGGCGCGTGGCTCGGTGGTCAGCTTTTCTCCGCCATGGTATAACACGTTTATATAATAACATCTCTCTCTGTCTCTCTCTATTAAGACCTAGTTATATTTTCCTTGAGTATTTAGATTAATTTGTATGTATGAACTAGCCCTAATACTGAATTACAGTGACTATTAATTCGCAGCTTGGAGGATGTTAATGTCAAATCAGGACTATGGTTAACCAACTTAGATAAAAACAAAATTTGTTTTTTTTTCTGGATCTGAAACTTTGTAAAACCTGTTCTAGACACAGCAGGAAGAAACATTTGTTTTGGCTCCTAAAAAAAAACTTATTACACATAAATCACATGCTTCCAAATTGTCAAAAAAAAAAAAAATCTCCAATATATTATTTGAGAAGCATTACAACTTCTTAGAATGATTTTTAGAATCATTAGATATTGGTTCATCTAATTATATAATAAGTTTTTTTATTAAACTAACCATAAATTCATTATTAATGTTCTTTATAATTTCCTTAAATAAAAATTACAGAATTGTCTAATCCGGCTAAAGTATATATATGACAATTAATGATTTTGAATAATAAAGATTTAATAAAAATAAGTGTATTTTCTATCATATTTTTTAATTTTAAACTATTAAAATAAATTAAAAAACCACGATAACCATATAATAAAAATTTAGATTTTTTTATATGTTATTTTTGAATTTTTAAAAATGACTATAAATGATTAAAACTGTTAAAAATCTCACATTCAAATTTTGTGATCCATGGTTTAATTATATATGTAATAGTTAATGACTTTTAATTATTCAATATATATTTATTATTTCAGAATATATAATGACATATAATATATAAAATTATTTTTATATATAATGTTCATCCCGCGCAAGGCGTGGATCTTAACCTAGTTTTAAGATAAATCTAAAAATATTTTTCTTTTTTGAGCAACAATTTTTCTTCTTTTTTTGTAATATTTTTGAGCAACAATCTAAAAATATTTCTTACTTCATAAATCTAAGATGCAGCCATGAGTCTAGTCTGTCTGTGTTCATGGAAAAAATCATGAATGATCAGTATTAGTAGGCTGAGATTGTTGTATATTCGTGTTTGGCAGATTGTGCGCAAACCAGCTCACTTGTTCCTTGACGAGATTGGTGTACCCTACGATGAGCAAGATAACTACGTCGTGATCAAGCACGCTGCTCTCTTCACATCAACCATCATGAGCAAGCTCTTGGCTCGTCCCAACGTGAAGCTCTTCAACGCGGTCGCAGCCGAGGATCTGATTGTGAAAGGAAACAGAGTGGGTGGTGTGGTGACAAACTGGGCTCTTGTGTCGATGAACCACGACACACAGTCTTGCATGGACCCAAACGTCATGGAGGCCAAGATTGTCGTCAGCTCGTGTGGTCACGATGGTCCTTTTGGAGCCACCGGTGTGAAGAGGTTGAAGAGCATTGGGTTGATCGATCATGTTCCTGGAATGAAGGCTCTTGACATGAACACAGCTGAAGACGCGATTGTGAGATTGACTAGGGAGGTTGTTCCCGGTATGATCGTGACCGGTATGGAAGTCGCAGAGATCGATGGCGCACCAAGAATGGTGAGTTTTTTTGTATTTTTATTTTCCTTGATCAATATATGATGTAATATAACCACAGTTTTTTTTTTAAGATCATGTTCTGAGTGAATGAGTTGTGATGGCAGGGACCAACATTCGGAGCTATGATGATATCAGGACAGAAGGCGGCACATCTTGCTCTGAAAGCTTTGGGACAGCCTAATGTTTTGGATGGATCCTATGTAGGAAACCTAAGCCCTGAGCTGGTCTTAGCTGCTGCTGATTCAGCTGAAACCGTAGATGCTTAAGGACAAATGTTTTTTTTTTTAATGGAAGAAAAATTTCACTTGATCCTTTCTGATGTGGAAGGAGTTGCAATAAAGGAGGAGTTTAGGTGTTATGTAATGAACTTTCTCTGTCTTTTGTTTCTTCTGAATGAAAACGTTCTTCAGTGTAAAATTGCGTTAGTTATCTTCTTCATTCGTGTAATGTGTGTTCTTCTCTGATCTGGCTTTATTAGTTTCGATCTCGTTCACCTTTATTTTATCTGACTATTTGTTGCTCAAGACTAGTATATCCCAAAGAAAGACTACGTGTCAGACGAGCCTCTGACCAATCTACATAACCAATCTAAAAAACCAAGCGGTGCGTTGCTGCCTCTCTGTTTGGTTATCATGAAAACGTTTTTGAGCTGGGGGAAATAAGATAACGTGGTTAAAGATTGGTTGTGGGCTGGATATTTATTTATAGGCAAAGCAGTTTGAAGGAACGAAAATGTTTACTCGTTAACCTGAACTTTTGTTCCTCCTCCTAAGAACCAGACCATATTCTTTCAGTGACTTCCAAGGATGTAAGATTGGCTTAGTACAAAAAAAAAACAGTTGAGGAAGATAAAAAAAAATATTTCATCTTTATTTTTTTTTTGCTAAAAGGTAAATATCGTATAAATGAAAAAAGATTTACGAGAAATGTAGATCTAGGTTTTGTTACACTTTGGCAAAAAAGTAGAAAAAAACAAAGATGTAACAAAGTTGAATATGAGATAAAACGTAGTTCATCGCATTCATTTGACCATAAGGTTGAGGAAGTGCTTCCTCTCCCTCCTTGCTGTAATTGTGTTGTGCATCTCCTTATCAACGGTCCTGAATATGGTGGTAGGTGGTAGAACAATGTGATTGTGTAGCACATTGTTTTGTTGCTTCCAGAGGTGATAAATGATACATTGGGCAGCTAGCTTCTGCAGGAGAGAAGGCGCTGCGACTGAGGTACCTCTAATCCAAGATAGGATCTCAGCCCAAGTTCTGAACAGAGAGTTCGGTGGGTTTAACCTGCCGATAGAGAGTCGCCACACCTCCATGCTATAAGCGCAAGAGAGAAAGAGGTGATCCCTGGTTTCTGTAAAGGCAGAACAGAGATATCAAGCTGTATTTATTTGAAGGCCCCACCCTGCTAGTCTTGCTCTGGTTAGAAATCTGTTCAAGCTTGCTATCCACATATTAAAGCTGTTCCTTGGTATTGCTCCTTTAAACCAGATAGTCTCCGCCACTGGTTGGACAGGAGCTGGGAGGTGCATATCTTGCCAATTATTTAAGGCACTGAATTTTGCATCTAGCTTAGTAGAGGTTGTCCACTCATAAGTGTCTGCAACTGTTGAGTAAGCCGGACATTGGATGGAGGTTAAGAAGATATGGAGCTCAACCGTCTTGTCGGATCTAGGAGGAGGCAGCGACCAAGCCGTAAGGGAGCACGCATCTGCCACCAGACCATTTATTGGGACCCGAAGCTGGTAGGGTCCACACTGTCCTTGGAAATGAATGAGCTGCCCAAATGGGGTCCAAACATCGTACCAGAAGCTGATTCTGCGTCCACTAGCGAGAATCGGCTTGATAAATTTTATACCTTCTTGTCGCAGCTTGAGAAGTTGTTTCCAGACCCATGAGTCCATAGATGCTTCTTCGACAGCCCAAAAGCTTCTCACGTTGGATTGGTGATGTCTGTGCCATTGCGCCCAAAGCGATTCACTTTCTGAGAACAGGAGCCAAATGGAATGTAAACACAGCACCCTGTTCCAGTGGACATGTTTCTCAGTCCAAGCCCTCCTTCTTTTTTCGGTAGACAGACCGTGATCCATGCAACTTTAGCTTTCCCTGTTATATCTGTAGTTCCAGACCACAATAATCTCGAACATAAAGCCTCAATCCTCTTGATACATCCCTTTGGGAGAATAAAAGTGGACATCCAAAATTTTAAAGTCCCATATATGATTGTTGCAATTAGTTGTAGCCTACCATCAAAAAATAATGCCTTTACTCCCCAGAAACTAAAACGAGACTGGATCTTTATCATGAGGGGCTCTTATTCTGATACACGAAGCTTCCTGCTCATCAGAGGCAGGCCTAGATATCTGACAGGAAGAGTACCTGTAGGGAAGCCGTACGCTGCAACTGCAGTGGTCTCACTAAGTTTCAAATCCGAGGTGAATATCTCCGTTTTGGTGCGGTTCATTCTGAGGCCAGACCACGAAGCGAAGTCGTAGGCATTCAGTGATGCCATGAAGAGTCACTGGTACCATAAAAATATATCATTACATCAGGTGAGAGATTTTAAGATCAGATGTTCCAGGATGATAGCCGATGGAACCCAAGTCGTAACGTGATCTGAGAAGCCGAAACAGACCTTCCATCACAAGAACAAATAGGTACGGTGACATCGGATCGCCTTGTCTTATGCCCTTTGTGCTGTTAAAGAAAGCACCACTCGCACCATTTACAGAAACTGATAAGGAAGCTGTTGAGATGCATTGTGAAATCCAAGTGATAACAGCCTCAGGTATCGAAATAGCTCTGAGAATACCCAAGATAAAGTCTCATCTAATAGAGTCAAAGGCCTTACTAAGATCGACTTTTAGCATACCTCGAGCATCCAAGCTGTTGGTGTTGTACCCTTTTACTAAATCAGTGGCTAAGAGAACGTTTTTAGCCAAAAGTCTCCCCGGCATGAAAGCTGATTGAGCTTGAGATATCACATGGGGAAGAACTTCTTTAAGTCTGTTCGCAATCAGCTTTGAAATCACCTTGTAGGCTGTGTTCAAGCAAGATATTGGGCAGAAATCAGTAGCGTATGAGGCATTAAAGAATGCTTGTCTCCCAAGGAATGTAAATCACTGACGAGTAGCTTTTTTGCCACCAAATTTTGCTAGCTATCAAATATGTAAAAAATAACAAAACAAAAACACTACTCATGAATCTTCTCCAATCCTATTTCTTCGCCTGCAATAACAAAACGCTGGACTATTAAAACACAAACCCAAAAGAGTTTCCCAGTAGAAACTTGTGTTAAAGAAACAAAAACACTATTGAGATATCTGGTCATTACCTTAACAACATCATCTAGTCCTCAAGCTTCGGTCATAAGCTTAGAACACTCGTCTTTCGAAAAAACACTAGCCACTAAGAAAACCTATATAGGCAAAGTAGGACCTTGTGCACTGCTTTTCCCACCGTTCTTCATGTTATCGACTTAGGTTTACCCTTGGATGAGCCTTCCATTTTCTTCCCTTCGAAATGAGGCTCCTCGTACAGAGAATACATATCAGGCTCATACTCTAATAATGCCCACGTCATCTGCTCAGAAAACCCAATCTTAGCGTGCGGTCCAAAATACGACGTTTCTGAGTTTATGGAACAAAACTGTTAGCTCCCATAGGTACAGAAGGAGAAGTCTCTTCGGAATTGAACCATTATCATCCGAATAGCAAAGAGATAGAAGTTCTTATGCATTTCAAGATCTCTCTATAAGCTCAACGTATTAGGGTGTGAGTCAATGATGCTAAATAGATTTACCTAAGAGATAGTGAACTTTGGGGTCAATGATTTGAGTGATTGTAGCCAAATGAGTAAGCTGTGCTTCAACTCCAACTGACCTTCCCGTGCTCCTCAAGTTACCTCGAGAGAGTCAATACATACATATAAGAAGACAACAAATTCCAATCGGCCCATCAACCGTTCAAAACACCAAAAAGCATAATCATAGGTGAACGAAGATCACTCATTCCTGCTCAGAAGCAAACCACACAGATCAAAAACCCTAAGAATCAACCTGCTTGAGAAAAGGATTTATATCTGAAAATCTAATAAAGCTTTACCTTGGCAATACCCAACCAACATCGTTGTCTATCCAATCGTAAAAGACTTACCCCTCGTTGGATTCATTCGACTTGGACTCTTGCCAATACCGAGGAAACCTTTCTGCGCGTAAAAGGCAGCCTGCCATTTTCTGACACTCACCAGGCTGCAATGCAACAAAACATAAACATGAGAAAGATAGGTAGATACTCGTCAGCAACATAGACTCTCTGCCTAGAGCTGTCAAATGGTCCGTCCATGGCCCAATTGGGCATGACCAGTTGGACCATTTCAGTTTTGGGCAGTAATGGATGGTTCATATTGGACAATGGTCCAAACAAATGTCCAAAACCAATAGAGACCATGTCCAAATGGGCAGGACACCCAATTTTAATTATTAATTTAGATTTTATTTCTAAAATTTTGAAATTATGTTTACTTTCCAAAATTATAAAAGTATTTTTTTCTTGTCAAAACTGCAAAACTATGTTTTCCTCTCAAAATCGAGAAATTTCATTTTTCCGCCAAAACCGAAAAATTGTGTTTTTCCGCCAAAACCGAAAATTGCGTTTTCCCGATAAAACCGAGAAATTGCGTTTTCCCACCAAAACCGAGAAATTGAACCGAGAAATTGTGTTTTCCCGCCAAATCCGAGAAATTGTGTTTTCCCACCAAAACCGAAAAATTGCGTTTTTCCGCCAAAACCAGAAATTACGTTTCCCCGCCAAAACCAAAAATTGCGTTTTTTCGCCAAAACCGAGAAATTACGCTTTTCCACTGAAACCGAGAAATTGTGTTTTCCCGCCGAAACCGAGAAATTGTGTTTTCCAGCCAAAACCGAAAATTGCGTCTTTCCGCCAAAACCGAAAAATTACGTTTTCCCACCAAAACCGAGAAATTGTGTTTTCAGCCAAAACCGAGAAATTGCATTTTCCTTCCAAAACCGAGAAATTGCGTTTTTCCGCCAAAACCGAGAAATTGTGTTTTCTCGCCAAAACCGAAAAATTTCGTTTTCCCGCTAAAACCGAGAAATTGTGTTTTCCCGCTAAAATCCGAAAAACTGTGTTTTCCCACCAAGACCGAGAAATTATGTTTTCCCGCTAAAACCGAGAAATTATGTTTCTCGCCAAAACCGAGAAATTGCATTTTCCTGCCAAATTTATGAAATACATTTTTTCCGTCAAAATAGTGAAATTACGTTTTCCATCAAAATCGTTAATTTTTTATTTTAACGATAAAACTGTTTTTTCGGGTTAAATTGTAAAGCTATGTTTTTTTTTGTTAAACTCATGAAATTGTGTTTTAGGAAGTCCATGGACACCCATTGTCCATTTGGTCTTCGCCCAATTGGACCATGTACCAATTGGTCTTTTGTCTAGTTGAACCATTTATTAATTGGACACGTCCATAGTCCGTCCAAAATGAATTGGATTGGGCTAGCCCATGGTCAGCCCGCCCAGTTGACACCTCTATCTCTGCCATTCTATTAACAGAATCCATGTGATGGGATGATACTAAGCAAAGATCACTACTAAAACAACATTGCTGTTTTACCAAACAAAAAAAACGAGTAATGCTTATCTTATCTTGCTTGATCAGATCAAAACAGTGAACACATAATCCATCTCCCACATATATAAACCGGACCGTCATAGTGGCAAACAAAATCTACAAATAAATCTGCTTTTTCTCTAAACACCAACCATGAGAATATCAACTTTAATTAAAAAGAGAGCAGCAAGATCAATAATCATTATCGTTTTAATCACCCATCAGAAGAAGAAAGACATAAACATGGCATCATTTGCATTCATAACTAATGATGTTCTCTTCTTCATGATAAAGAAGAATCAAAACAATCTGATATTGAAACTGATTTTTGGACAAAACAGAGAAATGATTCCAAGTATTAAGGGAAAGGAGGAGAGCATACTTTGATCTTGTCTGGCGGTATTGGGGACATCGGTGCACTCAGGACGAGTCTGCTGGTAATAAGAATCTGCTGGTTATGCGGCAGCTCCCCACATTTATAAAAGTTTTTCAATCCAACCCCCAAACTAATAAAAATGAAAACTTTCCCCTGGAATAACAGAGAAACAAACAATTACAAACACAGGGTTTCTCTCTACACCGAACCAACAAGGAAACAAGATTGGAGAAGAAAGAAAACTGCCTCTCAAAAGATTGATTCTTTTCTTTTACATTTTTCTTTTGGTTGGATGGTCTTTGGAGAAGCAGTGTTTTGTTTTGACGGTGGATATGAGCTGGGATCGTTTGGTCAAACGAGTTCCAGAGACTACTACTACTACTGTACTACACAAAAGAGTTTGCGTTTGTTAGTATCTAAGAAACATTTTCTTATATTCCTCTAAGAACTCCATCATAAGAAACCATAGATAATGATGTTCTTAGACGTACCCATTGAATGCTTTTTCTGTTTGAATCGGTTTGGTTTGTAAAACTGATTTTAGATTTTTTTTTTCTTTTGTATCTAAGTCGGTTTGGTTTGGTTTACACCTAAATTAATTTTGATTTTCTTCTTTTTGAAGATTCATATTACGAGTTAAGAGCATCTCCAACTCTCCAACTCCACTGTATAATTTACTGCAAAATAGAGTAGAAAATGAAGTGATGAACAAACAAAAAAGTGATTACTCCATTTATGGAATAATGAATTTTTTGTTTGTTCATCAAACCATTTTTCACTCCACTTTGCAGTAAATTATAGAGTGTGGTTGGAGATGCTCTAAAGTGTCGTCTTTCGACGTATTCAAAAGATGATGACGACTATAAAACAAAGATCACTCGTCGTTTAAGAAAAAAAAAACTAAGGGCAACACTTTAATGGTTTTCTATTGTTCTTCCCAAGAGATATTTTTCTCTTTTCGTTGTGAACAAATCAATTATATAGTAGTAACTATTGACGAGAAAAATTGATATAAACTACCATACAATAAGCCAACAACACTAAACTGCTTAAGAGAAATATTATTATATTAAACATCTTTGAATAACTTACAATCACGATTATGAATCATCGGCTATCGGCTATATCCTTATAGTTTATATAACATACATAACTTGCGAAACAAATCATGATTAGTACACAGACCAAGGCGCCTATAACCGCTACTAACCACAAGCTCACCATCCTCCCTTTTGAAGTCTATGAACTAGTCTTCTTGTATCTTATGAAAATCTGTATTATGAAAAGTAGATTCAACCGAGAGACGCAGATGTTTTTATATTACTAATTAACTTCGAATTATGGAAAGCCTAGATAGATACTATAGAATATGGAAAATATATTTATTTTTTTGAACAAAATATATGGAAAATCTCCTTCCTATTTTTTCCTGCCAAAGAAGGGTAATTTATAGAGAAACTAATTAAGGAGATTTTCCCTTTCAAAGAAATAAAAACTATTTAATAGTTCTTAAACATGTATATCCAATGGATCGTAATAAATCACACTAATAAAAGTCATGTTTTCGTCGTCTGCTGCGGAGAGAGAGCTTCTCTATTAAAAAATGTACATGCATAAATGTCCATCAATCCAAATGTTTCGGAGAGAGTTATCATTAAATCATTATTCGTGAAGTTGTTCATCAATATCATATATGTTACAAGTCATTGATAATTATATGTAATAGAGTTAAAAATTATACGATGATGTAATGTTTGCTACACTGTAAAAAATAAATCAATTTCCCTAGAGTCCTAGACATAGGTGATGATTGTTTCAATAGTTTTTAGTTTTAGTTTTTGATTTTTAGATTTTAGCTTTTGGTTTTTAGATTTTGGTTTTTGGTTTTCAGCTTTTGGTTTTTGGTTTTTGGTTTTTAGATTTAGATTTTGGTTTTTGGATTTGCTGTACTTTTTAAAAAATTTCAAAAATTAACTAATACATTACTTTAAAATAATATAATAAAATAGAAATAAATATTTAGATTTTACAATTGAAATTTATCAAAATGCTGTGATTATTATTTTAAAATAAAATACAATAACATATTTTAATTATTATATTTTTATAAAAAATATATTATAGTAAAATATAAATCATAATATATATATAAAATTACAAAAAAATAAAAATATTAAATTTTGAAATTACTTATAAATTTTTCTTATATAAATTAATTTTAATTTTTAAAACTTGAATAGAAATAGTTTTTCTTATATAAATATTATAAATGATACAAAAATAAAATACATAAAATTTTGAAACTAATTATAAATTTTCTTATATAAATTATTTATATTTTCTTAAAGTTGAATGGCTATTTTTATAATTCAGGATTATACAATATATTTTATTGATAAAACATATTATGTTTTTATAATTTTTTGTAATTTTTAATGTGACTAATAATTATTAAAATAATTCAATTTTTTTTATTTATAGAAACTAATAACTAAGTTTTAAAATTAAATAATATTATTTATAAAATATATAAATTTATTTACAGATATGAAACATAAATTAAAATATTTCACATTATTGTTTAAATGATATCTAATGTACAAAATATTTTATGATAATTTTAATTTTTATGAAAATATTATTTATTAATTATTAATTAATTATAATGTAGTAGTTTCTACAAAAAAAAAATCAAAATTCGTTTTTCTTCATAAGCTCACAAAAGTTGGTTTTTGGTTTTTCTTCATAAATTGGTTAATCTTTTCAAAAACTAGTTTCCCTAAATTTTAGGAAATCTATTTATTGAAAATCTTGATTGGCAACTCAAATGGTTTTTATAAAAACAAAAACTAAAACCAAAAACTAAAGCAAAAACCACAAACAATCAACTTCATAGTTTTACTTTTAAATCTCTATAGTCGATAAGAAAACTAATCACAACCCATCCGATCCTTATTTGTTTTCTTGTTAATTTCAATTATTAATATTATTTGTTAAAACAAAACAAAGAGTAGATGACATCTATATATTTTTATAATATTATTTGAAAAATAAATTTTTATGTGTGGTGATCACGTTAATTCTTACGATGGTCAATTACGTTTATATCGTTAATGAATTAAAATTATTATGTAATAACTACAATTATCAATATTTATATTTTAGTTTTTATTAATAGCTTATTTATTTTTTTAAATAACAAAAATTAAAATATATATGAATCTTTCTGAAGCTATTTAGGATTCTTCTTTTGAACCATTCTTGCATTGATTTTTCAAAAGTCAGTAATACATATATATTTGATAAGTAAAAATTAGTTAGGCATATAATAACTTTTTAAGCTATTGTAGTTTTCTATAAATTAATACATGTAATTAGAGGTGTCAAAATGGACAATCCAACTCAAACCAATCCATAACCATATGAACCATTTAGTTAATGGTTAATGGATAAACCTAATCCATTTAGTTGATGGTTTGGATCAATCCATAACTCATTTAAAATAATGGATTAATGGTTTTAATGAGTTGACT
>NC_027756.1:37487357-37487890 GCF_000695525.1 Brassica oleracea var. oleracea
AACAGATGACTTACATGTAAGTCGTCCAAATATTCCCGCCTAAAAATGTTTTAAAAAATTATTTTTCCGCTTAAATAATTTAAACCAGACGAGTTACTTGTAAGTCGTCTGGAAAGTCTTCTATTTTAGTTTCGCGCTAAAAATATTTAATTTCCCGCTAAAAATATTAAACTCTTCTGGACGACTTACAAGTAAGTCGTCTATGAAGTCGTTTGAATCAAAAATATTTAACCTAATTGGATTTTTTGTCTCCCTATATAAAGAAAAATTTACACATTCTCTCTCGTCATCTCAAATGGCTGCAACAAAAATGTAATGTTCATCACTCTAAAACTCTTAAATCTCTCTCTAATCTCTTTGATTTGAAAACACCAAACTTTATATGAATTTTTCAGTTTTGTCTCATGTCTTTCTTACTAATCTATCTTTTTTTGTAGGTTTTTAATCAGATGATACTCATCTTCCATTCATTTAAAGGTAGATCTATTAATTTTAGATATGTATTTTTGTGTGTTCTATAAATGTAGATTTAT
>NC_027756.1:37487973-37488235 GCF_000695525.1 Brassica oleracea var. oleracea
ATTTTCAGATCTGGAAGACTTCTGGGACGACTTACATGTTAGTCGTCTAAAATATAATGCACTAGACGACTTCCAGGAAGTCTTCCTTACGACTTCCATTTCAGTCGTTTGGACTTCCTGGAAGTCGTCTGGACTTCCTGGAAGTCGTCTGGACTTCATGGAAGTCTTCTGATGAAGTCTCTCTTTCATAATAGATCAAATATTCCCGCCAAAAATTTTTTTAAAAAATTATTTTTCCGCTTAAATAATTTAAACCAGACGA
>NC_027756.1:37489611-37508230 GCF_000695525.1 Brassica oleracea var. oleracea
TTTAGAATCAAAATCTTGGGTTTTTTTAGCTCATTGTGGAGAGAAAGTGAGAGATATGTTGTGTTTAGTTCACAAGAATGGAAAAAGAATAAGGGTAAATCGATTTTGGGAGCATTAAGAGCTTCAAATTGGTTGTTCATGGTGGTTGTGGTATTGATGACAATGGCAATCTTGTAATTACTTGAAAATGATGAGGGTGAGAGAGTAAAAATGTTATTTTCGAAAAAAAAAAGAAAAAAAAAATTGATGGCATTTTCGTAAATTATATGAACTTCTGGGGTGAATATGGCAAAACTAATTTTCAAAAAAAAAGGAGGTTAGTTTTGTGTTTGACTTTAAGTTATAGGTCAATTCTGCAAAAAGCCCTTGATTATATTGGCAAATGCAACTTTAATTACATTAATACTTCATTTTCATTTTTCTTTTCTTCATAAATTAATATATATTAAATTATACAAATAGTTATAGAATTTATTTAAAAGTAATCGGATGAATCAAACTAAAAATAATTAAAAATATTTGCTTCAATATGTTGAAAAACTAAAATAAATTGTGATTCAATTAAAACAGATTCATCTCAATATACCCAAAAATAAAAATAGAATCGAACTGAACTGAACTGAACTATTTATTATACATGAAATTACATATTTAATTGAGATAAAAACATAATCTAGTTGAAGACAACTTTTTATTATTTTTATTCATATGATTAAGAAAATTCTTAACCAAATCAACAAGTAAAAACAACACATTAACTAATTAGAATTTATTTATTTTCTAAATATTTATATCCATTTATAAGCACAAAAAAGTCAACATATGATTTTAAATATATAATATCTCATCTGTTTGGTTATTTATTTGGATATATAAGATAACCTCTATTTTTCTGTCATTAATTATTTGATTAATTTTTTATTTTCATTTAATTGTCTTAGATTTGTAAATATGTTCTAGTCAGATTACGTATAATTTAATATGTCTTTATTTAAAAAGAAAATAATAAAAATAAACTAATGTGTTGATGATTCAAAGCTATATAATGATAGTCTATTGAACCTCATGCACATATATAAAATTATACAAATAACTTAATTGTAATATTTGGTTGATGTTTCTATTATATATATATTCTTATTATAGATAAATTTTTATTTTGGATATAAAAATTTAGATTTTTCCAGCTACTAATTTTGTGAATATATTGTGTTATATATATACAGTAGAACTTTTATAAATTGATAATGTTGGGACTTTGAATTTTTTTAATTTATAGAGATATTAATTGCAAAAAAAAATTATTTAGATTTTTTTTTAAGATATATTTATTTTAAAATAAGAAAAATATTTTATTTGAGTGTATAGACATTAATTGTTATCTTTTGAAATTTGATATTTATATTAATTGTATTATATTATTTGCGTATATAATATATATTGTATAAAATTTAAATCTGTTTTAGATATAATATTATTAAATCTCATCAAAACTATATTAAGTGTTAAGAAAATATAAAGAAAATTTCAGAATATAAAACAAATAATATAATAATAGGTTAATCTTACTTATATAAAAAATGTATACATATAAATCTAAAAAGATTTGAAACTTTGGATTTGTCCTTTATTAAATATTTTGGACAAATGTTTAATAAAGGACAAATGTTTTGAAACGTAAGAAAAATTTCCCTTCATCCTTCTCATGTGGAAGGAGTGTAATAAAGGAGGAGTTTCGATGTTTGAAAACTTTTTAAGTGAGTACTTATGTTATGAACTTTCTCCGTTTCTTTCTTTCTTTCTTCTGAATGAAAACGCTTATTCAGTGTAAAATTGCTTTAATTATGTTAGTTCGTAATGTGTGTTGTTCTGCTTTGTTAATACAAAGAGCTCACATTGCTTGGTCTGCTCTACCCGTTTGCGTGTTCTGTTTCGTAGAAGTTTAAAACATATCTGCGTGTAAGTTTAGAATGAAGACAAGTAGACAACAATTTCTGTTTTTTCTTGCTTTAACTTCTCTGCTTTCCGTAGAAAACAGGGAGGGGGTGGTGTTAAAACAGTTATGCTCTGCCTCTCTAATTCAGTTAAGATCCAAGGCGATCCCGTCCTGATTATTGATATAGTGCCACTTTTATTTTATCAAACATCTTTTGCTTAAAACTAGGATACTCCAAAGAAAGACGAAGAGCCAACAATGCAAGTTTGTTGCGATAAGGAACCCCAAGTTAAATGCAAAAAACAAAGATCAAAACCAAGTTCATGCCAATAAAGTCTGGGGAAATTATATGTTTATCACTTTCGTGCTACCACTCTTCATTTTTACCACCACTAGAGGAACATTTTCAAAAATACATTCTTCATTAAGTGGCAAAAAACTCTTATGTTCTTATTCTATATATGTATAATAAACAAATATTTAAATAAATAAAAATCTAAAAAAATAAAAAATAATTTTTTTCATTTTTTTCAAATTATACTATTTCGAAATTCAAACCCTAAACCCTAAAACTCAACTAACAATCTTAAACCCTTTTTTTTTTGAAATACGAACCCTAAACCATCAATCCTAAACCCATTTTTTTTTAAATACGAATTCTAAACCCTGAAACATCAACTCTAAACCCTAAACCCCGAAACATCAATTCTAAACCCTAAACCCTAACTCTTCAACTCTAAACCCTAACTTTTCAACTCTAAACCCTAAAACATCAACTCTAAACCCTAAACCCTAAACTCTAAACTTCAACTCTATACCATCAACACTAAACCCTAAACTATCAACACTAAACCCTAAACCCTAAAAGGTAAACTCTAAACCCTAAACCCTAAAAAATTAACCGTAAACCCTAAAACATCAACTCTAAACCCCAAACCCTAAACCTTCAACTCTAAGCCCCAAACTCTAAACGCTAAATCCTAAACCATAAACCCTAAACCCTAAAACCCTAGAGTTGATGTTTTAGGGTTTAGATTTGAAGGTTTAGGGTTTTAGGGTTTAGGGTTTACGTTTAGGGTTTAGAGTTGATTTCTTAGAGTTTAGATTTGAAAGTTTAGGGTTTTAGGGTTTAGGGTTTGAATTTAAGAAAATATAGGGTTTAGGGTTTGGGGTTTACGTTTAGGGTTTAAAGTTGATGTTTTAGGGTTTAGATTTGAAGGTTTAGGGTTTTAGGGTTTAGGGTTTGAATTTAAGAAAATATAGGGTTTAGGGTTTGGGGTTTACGTTTAGGGTTTAAAGTTGATGTTTTAGGGTTTAGATTTGAAGGTTTAAGGTTTAGAGTTGATGTTTCGGGGTTTAGAATTGATGGTTCATGGTTTAGGGTTTAGAGTTGATGATTTAGGGTTTAAAATTGATGTTTTAAGTTTAGATTTAGGGTTTAGGGTTTACATTTCGGGTTTAGAATTGATGTTTTAGGGTTTATATTTGAAGGTTTAGGGTTTAGAGTTGATGATTTAGGGTTTAAAATTGATGTTTTAAGTTTAGATTTAGGGTTTAGGGTTTACATTTCGGGTTTAGAATTGATGTTTTAGGGTTTATATTTGAAGGTTTAGGGTTTAGAGTTGATGTTTCAGGGTTTAGGGTTTAGAGTTGATGTTTCATGGTTTTGAGTTAATGATTTAAGGTTTAGAGTTGATGTTTTAAGTTTAAATTAGTTAATAATAAGTTTTTTTTGGTCAAATTTAATCAAAAGGTTATAAATGTATTTTACCCTTCATTAAAGATGAGGATAAAAGTGGTTAGTGTAAATATGAAAAATATAATTTTAAAAATGGTATTTTTGGCAATTTAAAGTTTGGAGATCAAAATATTGTCTACGGCCTTCTTCAGTCATACGCAAGAAACTGGCAATAAAGTTCCTTCACCCAGGTGGTCTACAAGCCATGTCTTACTTACTACATCACCAAACTAAAACCTCAAGCTGTGCGTTGCTGCCTCTATTTCTCTGCTTCTAACAATGACTCTGCTATCCCTTGCAATACTTGCGCTTGTGTGTGCGGCGACATAGATTACTGATACTTGTAACCTGAACTCCCAGTCGCTTCTCCTAATACCTTGGCAATACCCAACGTCGTTGTCTATCCAAGCGTAAAGAAGAGCTAGAAAGAATGTCCCAAAGCTTAGACAAATTCCCTTTATTTTCGTAGAATGCCAATTTCCTGTCCGTGCGGTTTACATCAAGACCTGAGAACCAGAGTTTACTAAAGTATATTGAAATGATAATATTCTTAGAACTAGTTAGTTAGTGACACCAGAGTTTTATGAAGTTATACTATTTCCCCCAAGCAAAAGAAAAAAAAGATACACAAACATTTTTACCTAAATTTTGTTTCTTGTAGTACAAGAGGATCTATCTAGAATAGGTTGGCCCTTCTCATTAATCACAGGTGCTTTAAATAGAAACATGTAGACAAAGAGAATGCAGGACCAATATGATCACTGACCTTGTACGTTGTCGGATTTGCTCTCTTTCTTCAAAAGTGCTCTTTGGATCATAACGCCCAAGTGAGAACTCCCACACTTCTCCTCTAATCGATGGATGGATCCCCTATAAACCAATCAAGAAAGCAAGCAAATGGATTTAGTTAATGTTGCAGTACTTTGCAGACGAGTGTTCTAAGACTTACCCCTCGTAGGATTCATTCGACTTAAGAGTCTTCTTGCCAATATCTAGGAATCCTTCCTGTGTAAAGAGGCAGCCTGCCATTTTCAGAGTTTTACCAGGCTGCAAGCAACATAACCCTAAGGAAAAAGACAGGTACTTGTCAGCAAACATAGTAGACTCTCTCTGCCATTCTCTTTAACATAATCAATAAATATTGTGATGCCACTACTAAATATGTTGTTAATAAAGTAAGACAAAGATCAGCAATATAGAATTTAAGCACATAACTAGTAAATGCTATCTTATCTTGTTTGATCAGATCAAAATAAATAATATAACACATAATTCACCTCCCAAATGTAACTAAAACTACAAATCCAGTGATGAATCTGCTTTTTCTCTAAACACAAGCATGAGGATAATACCAACTTAATTAAAAAGAACAGTAAGATCAACAATCACTATCATTTAATCACTATCCATCAGAATAGGCATAAACATGGCATTTGCATTCATAACTAATGATGTTGTTCTCTTCAATCTGATCTTGAAACTGCAATGGTCAATCTCATTGATGACAGAGAAACGGTTCCAAGTAGTAAGGGAAAGGAGTTCTTGAATCTGGTATTGGGGACATGGGTGCACTCAGGACGAATCTGCTGGTTCTGCGACGGCTTCCCACATTTATAAAAGTTTTTCAATCCAAATAAAAATGAAAACTTTCCCCGGGAATAACAGAGAAACAAACGATTACAAAACTTGTCTACACCGAACCAGGAAGGAAACAAGACATTTTCTTTTTGGGGGTACTACCTAATCATTTGTTTCCTCCTTTTCATTGTTTGGTGTTTGGAGAAGCAATTATTTGTTGACGGTTTACTTGTTTTTGAAGATTATATTACGGGTGTAGAGTTAAGTCGCCTTCGTTTGACGTATTCAAAAGATGATGATTTTGACACAAGATCATGACTCGTCGGTTAAGAAAAAGGGCAAGACTTTTTAAGGTTTTTCTAGTCTTCTTCCCAATAGATATTTATGTTCTTTTGGTTATGAACAAACCAATTATATAGTAATGTAAAAAAAAAAAAAAAAAAAAATTATATAGTAGTGTACTCTATTGAAGAGTAAAAATTGAGATACACTACCAAACATATAAATCAAAAACACTAAACTGCCTACCATACAAAAGAGATATTAAACATCGTTAAATAACTTACAATCACGATTGTGAATCATCGACATTTTTCCAAAAGTATACGTAACTTACATAAACTGCGAAACAAATCAAGATTATTAAACAGACAAAGACGCCTATAACCGCCACGAGTCCCAAGCTCTGCATCCTGCCTTTTGAAGTTTATGAACTACTCTTCTTGTATATATATATATACTGAAAATATTATGAGAATGTAGATTCAACCGAAACGATGATGTTTTCTATTACTATTTAACTTCGAATTATGGAAAGCTTAGATACTATAGAATATGGAAAATCTCCTTACTATTTTGTTTATTTTTTCTCGGCAAAAATGGTAATATATACTTTTATAGATCATATCTAAGGATATTTTCCCTTTCACAGATATATAAAATATTTAATAGTTCTTAAACATGTATGTATATTCGATGGAACTCTTAAGCATGCAATGTTAAAATTAAATGCTTTTCTTGGAGAATCGTATAAATCATATCATTAAAAGCTACGTTTTCCTTCTTCTTTTTTACAACAAATAGTTATGTTATTATTTAAACTTCCGTTGATCCGGTAACCAGAATAGAACGACCAAATGAAACAAAGCTCCCTATGAAAAGACATTTCTATAAAAAATCATGAAATTATATTTTGTACTCTTGGGATTTAAGTAATCTTGAATCTGGAAAACATATCTGCAGAGTCTTTATCGCCTCCAATTATATTGTAAAACTTGGCCAAGCATACGGTTCATTTATCATCGCGATCAGATCCTTGCAATCTGTCCCAAAACTATGGCATGTCGAATGTTGTAGGATACTCTCCATTGTATATCGTAGTGCTTCCACTTCTGTATGCAAAGCAGACTCTCGCCGTCTAAAATTTCGCGTCCGCATAAATTAAATCTTCTCTAAGCTGTCCAATCAAACCCAACCGCAACTGCTGAACTGGTTATGTTTTCCTTTATAATGTCCCTAGACATAAACATTATAGTCGATAATAAAAAAAAAACTAATCACAACCCATCCTTCTTTTTTTTTAATCGAAATGGAACCGGGGGACATGAACCTTACTTAATTGCAGAGATAACATATTTATTTACATGTTTCCCACATCTCTATTTTTTAATATTAATTATAATCAACCCGAAACCAGAAATTAGGATTCAATTGCAAACCGACTTGAACAAAATAACTCAAATCAAACGGTTTCTAACTAGCTTCGGTCGACCTATGTTCCCGGCGAGTTCCGCTAGCCATCTCCAAAATCCTCGAGAATAAATGACCGTTCTCAATCGTTAATGTTGACCACGAGAAGTATATATTCACCCCGTTACCTCGAATGCCGAGATCTTCCTGTGACGCTTCTGGAGTAGCTAGCCACCGATGATCCTTTCGTCTTGCAATCTTCACCTTCATTAAATAACTCGACAACTGAAAGAGTAACAGTACCGAGACACATCACCTGAGCGAGCCCTCACGAACTCTCGGTACTGTTACTCTTCTAGTCAGAAATTGGTATCGTTCTCAAGCCCCCTCCAACGCCGACCATAGAACCAAATGCGGGCTTGAAAACGATACCAATTTCTGACTAGAAGAGTCTCTAAACCTGAACATGATAGTCATCACACTATCAATGATAACCAAGCCGAACCCATCAGCACTGGGATGTGTGAGAGGACCAAATGGGAATACAATGCAATCAAAAGCAATGCTCCCAACAGCCATCACTTGAAGCAAGTCGAGAACCGAGAAGCGGTTTCTGTGACTAGTTAAACCTCTCTCTAACGTAGGAGAACGAGGTAGAAGCTGAAAACCCAGACCACCACAGGAAAGATGACTGCCGTCAAATACCGGTGGACTATAGAGAGACGAAACAGAGGAGATATGCAGCGATGAGTGTCCACAGAACAACAATCGGAAGGCCATAGACTACCACCACCAAGCTGCTCATTTTCCCACACGTCAGAACAGAGCCGAGTTACTATCACCGCCTGCATAACCAGCCTCACGAGGCACCTCCGAGTCAGAGTAAACCTCCGGAGCTTTCTCGACCTCGAAGACTAGACACCAAAACCTCCAAGACACCGAGGAGAGTCACGATTTCCACCTCCAAAGCTGGACAACTCCACCACCAAAGACTGAGAAGAGGAATGAACCATCCCTCCACCGCATTGGGATCGAAACCAAAAGCAGATCTGAAATGGTAAAAGGCGATCTACTTCAAAACCCTAAACGTGACCACCTACTCCGGGAGCTCAGCCACAAACTTGCCGTGAGACCAGAAAAAGAAGCAGATTCTCTGGCTGAACTCCTCTCGAGCGGAGCTTTGCCAGAAAGCCAAAACCTTTCCCAGTGCCAGAAGCATATCGAAAGGGAGAGTGAAAATGGAGGAGGAGCAAAAGGAAAAGGAGAGAGGATGAGGAGGAAGCCTCCGGCAGCGGCGGTGGCGCTAACACGCTGGCCAACCGCCGGAGCAAAGCGAGACCACACGCTGGTTAAGAGAAAGAGAGTAAGGAGAGAGAAGGGGGTTAAAGAGAAGTTCGATTTTAAAATTTTGGACTATTTTTCTCGATTTGTGTGTGGTCATCCTTCTTCTATGTATCTTTCCAATTTTATTGGATGTCTCCGAAGGGACAATCGCAGCCCATCCTTATTTATGTTTATCGTTTATTTTAATTATTAATATCATGTTTAAAAAAAAAATAGTAGATGATTTCAGAATAGTATTAACTTTAAAATTATATTTATATATGAACTAAAACATATGTATAGGAATTACTAATCATTTATACAAAAGTATGAACTAACTCATTGATAATAAGTAACTAAATACCAATATTTAAATAAACCATTTTGTTTAAAATTTATAATATTTACTCAATTCTGTTAAGTTAATGACAAAAAAATATTAACCTGATAGAAAATTAATATTAATTAATTGTATATACAAGACTATGAAAAAATTGAACACTAATTAAGAACAAAATAACCTTGTATCAACGAGAATAATTGTATTTAAAACATACCATACTAATTATTTTGATGTGCTTATAAGACTTGAGTGTGAAATATTTTTAATTATTGAAGTAAATATCATTTAACTTATCGTGAAAATATCATTAAAGTTATACAAAATCTCTTTATTTTTGTTATACTTCTAGACTGTATAGTAACACTTATAACTACGAGAAAACAGCACTGCCGATGTAACAAAGGCAACATCAGCATTGTGATATGTTGAAGTCAACAAGCAGAGCCATCGAGGAAGGAACATGAAGTCGGAGACCACCCAAGTTAAACACCGTCAAACTGTCACATCAATGAAAAAGATATAACCACCACATGGAAACACATGAGTTAACGCCAAAGAAACTATTATGGCAGCTTCAGAGGCGGACTAAAAAAACGCCGGATAAAGACACTGCAGATGAGAGAGAGATCTCTGGAACCGCAAAGACGTGGCCATAGACTACCAAATCGAGATGTAGACCATTGAATCTGCACAAGCCGACACTAGAAGCTCTAGCACGCACCAGAAAAGCCGCTAGGAGAGACACGTCTCCGAGAATAGGGTAATCTAGAGCTCACATGATGCCGAGACAAAGGATATGGCCAACCAAGATGCCGAGGAAAGCCACCAAATTGAAACTTGACACCACACCTTCAAACCAGACCACGACGGGAAGATTTAGAAGATTGAAGCCTGGATCTGAAGGAGGAGCCGCCTCAACCACCACACGCGCCACTGTCTCGTGAAAGTGAGTCCGAAAAGAGAAAAATTGAACCCCTCAAAACCCAGAAAAGCTGACCCCTCTGATCCGCGCCACTTTTCCAACCTCATAGTCACACCAGAGAGCCAAACAACCACCAAGTCCGGCTGTGAATCTGTCATCAAGGGAGCTCTTTCTCGAGAGTAACACACATATCATAGGGAGAGGAGAGAGTAGACAAAGTAGCAAAGGGGAGGAGAAAGCCATCTGGCGGCGGCGAAATGGCAGCCACGTACCGGAGGCAAGCTCGGGGTTCAACAAGAGAAAAATATTTTGAGAGAACCGCGTAGACAGAGAAAGCCTCAGAAGTTATTAATTTTAAGCTTTTATTCCAACTTTAAGGGCATCAGCATTAGTGAAATTTAAGAGGGGTTCACCGATTTAATTTTTTATTATTATTTTTTTTTCCGTTTGATTTCTTTAAAAAAAAAAAAGTAAAAAGCCTAACCAATCGCGGACTGACACGTGTCTGGGATCCACCAATTAGTTGTGAACCAATCTCTTACGCGTGAATCTGCAAGACTCTGAGTTCACTTTTTTTTATTTTGGGAAACGTGTGAACCTGGGTTTAAAACCTTTAATGTGGATGGCCTAATATATTATTAAATAAAAATGGTATAACAAATAAAAATAATATATTATTATTTTAGAATAAACATATTTTTTTATTTCATTATAAAGTGGAAAATGAGTGGAGTTGATAGTACCATTATGTTTTGAATGGCGAGCATATAAAATGGTCTATTAGTGTGAAGCGGGCGAAATCATCTTTTTCCTCCATTCAACAATTAATTTTACTGTAGAACTTACTGTATTTTAACAAAACAGTAAAATATTACAGAACCACTTGTGATTCAATCACATGAACAAAAGTATGAGACCTACTATGCACAGTAATATACATCGAAGTTGGAGTGTATCTTATGATTTTTAATGTTTTGTTTTTAATTGGATTTTTTAGAAAAAAAATATACTTATAATTTTAAATAGTTTTGCTATTATGATTGACTAAATGTATTTTTTTGTATTTATACTATTTTCATATATATATATATATTATTGTATATATTTTAGTTATTTTTTATTTTGTTATATTGTATTTAAAATTATTAGATATATAATATTCTAAATATAAGAATAATAATATTTATTTCATTATAAGATGACAATCTAAAGTACATAGTTATATAGTCAACATATTAGCTACATAATTTATATGAAAATTAAACGTTAAATAATATTTATTTATTATATTAAATATGTAGTATGTACATCACTTTTAAAATTATATTTTTAAAATAATAAAATAATTATATATGTACAATATTTTATTATTTGAATTAAAATTTATTTTGTGTATTCACATAAAACACTTTCAACATGTTGAAAAAATTCAACAAGAAATAATCCATCTCAGTTTTTTTAGGTTTTCAACAGGTCTATTGCAAATATTCAATAGTTCAAAGTAAAATTCAACACCCATTGTATATACTCAAAATGACAAGCGTACATGGCCCCAGCTCCCTTGATAATAGGGGTTGGGTTGCCATGGATGTGTGGTTGCTGTAAAAATCATGCAACAATGCATCCATTATTACCACCATTGTGTATGCAAGTGGTTAAACATAGTGATTGAGACTATTATGCTCTTAGTTTGAGCATTTGTAAAAAAAAAAAGCTCTACGCTGTGTTTATGGTATTGGTAAAGATTGATTCTGAGTCTAGAAGTGATTAAAGTTTAAGGTATAACTCCTCATGATCTATCAAGAAAAATAATGCAACCAATATTTTTATTAAAATCATTACTCACCACTATATTCAGAAAACATATCTACAATATTAGAATACATATTTAACGATTTATAAGATGATATTTTGTTCGTTGGAAAAAAACTTGTCTGGTTCTACTCCTTTTAGTTTAATTTATTTTATTGTTTTTCATCAAATTTTATAAGAGTTTTTTAACAAACAAAAAAAACGTTTAGCAAAGCGATAGTTACATTGAGTGATATCAATGTAAAAATAAAAACTCAAAAGATGCATATGAACACAATAACTTACTTATTATTATTTTTTTGAATGAATTTTAAATTTATTCAGATCAAAAGACCTTTTAACATGTCTCTATTTTGAAAGTCTGCAAAAGAAAAAAAAATAATACTGAAAAAAACTTAAAAAGCAGACTTGATAGTTCCTTGTTCAGTTCCTTGTTCCAAACCAGACTGTCATCGCAATAACTCTACAAAGCCGAGCCGCAGCTTGGGGATGCTCGCCGTCGTGTCTCCTATTTATTTCACGCCAAACAGAATGTACCGTGGCTTGGAAGACATATCTCAGCAAAAACATTCTCGATTTCTCTCGCTTTGTTGACTTCAAAACTCCAATTATTTGATTTCAGTGGTTCGTATAACTTACTTATTATTCCTATATATAGGAAAGATTCTAACACCCCAAGACAATTTGGTTACAAAAATAATTAAAAATCTCACTTTTATTATTTCTATTCAATATATAGTAGGAGTTTCATGTGCCATATGCAAGATAATAAATTTAATACATTATTTTAAAGTAAAAATACAAATTTTAATATTTAGAAAAACTTTTTAACATTATAGTATAAATATAAATAATTTTCATAAATTATACTTCTTTGTCTTATCAATTTTCCTTTTTATTTTTAATTTAAATTTAAACGATAAAAATATGTTTTGTTTATTATATATATTTAAATGTATACATTTCAGTTTTTAATCTTGTTAAATTAGATTAAAATAATAAATTAGTTTATAAAATAATTTATAAATTAACTTAATAAAATATTGATTATATTTAAATTTAAGTTATACAAATTAATTTATTAATTAACTCAATAAGTCGACTAAAAATTGTTCAACAAACATATTTTATGGTGATCATATACAAATAAATTTACTAAATTGATTAGTTTGAATTAAATCATAATTCAAACATTTAATTAAAATTTATTCACATGTAATTTTAAAAATTTTAAGTTCTAAGTTAATGCAAAACATTTTTTTTATAATTATGTTACTAGTTTAAAATGTTTATTAATGGTGATACATATAAGTTATTGTTATATTAAAAGTATCTTACGAAAAATTTCAAAACTTCATAAAAATTTTGACATTTACAATAAGAATTTAGACATGTCATCATTTTTACTAAGACATGTAATCCTTTTCTAATGAAAATGAATATGGTGATGACATATAAGCAAAATTTTAAAATTATTTTCAAATAATGTGTAGGGAATTATTTTGGTGGAGATATATAAAATTTCCATCTTTGTTCCTGTTTATCCAAAAGATAAATTATATCTATTATTATAAAAATATGTATTCTGATAATAGTAGGAATGCCCATTAAACTCACGTGCAAAATGTAATTTGTTACGCACGTACGTATTATATCTATACTATACTAAAAGGGGGATATGAGCTCTATTGAGCCTATCCACCTCAGCAAATTAAATCAGCCACTTAGAATATGAGTTTGTGCCATGTCAACTCTCAATAGCTATAATTACAAGCCACATCATCTCATCAGTTCACGTTCTTAGTTCCTTCAGTTTCCTCCTCCCAACGTAAGCATTTATCGCACACACAAAACTGGTTCGTTTTCTTCTCATATTTTGTATTTATAGGAGTCATAGTCCTGTCTAACCCTAATCCCATGAGAAGCCTTCCTCTCCCCCGAGACAGCCAAGCGTACTCAACGTGCAAGAACAAAATCATTGTAGTAGCCATTATCTCCCCGGTCCTGATAATATCCTTGATATAGGTCCGAAATTCTTGACACATCTTTTTAATGTTTGCGTCCGTATACCTTATGATATTTTCTGGCCATGTTTTACAGATACGTTTGTACGGAAGCAATTGGAAACTTCAGGGCAATACCTCGAACCCGGTCAGAATCTTTGTATTTGATGGCTTACTGATTCTCAGAATCTTTACAATATTTTCTATATGTTTAATGTTTGTATGTAAGGTTACCTAAAAGCTTCAATTTCTTTATCCATCTTCTAATATCTAGATTTAAAATATGATTTTTTGGTTTGTTTCTATAGTAACAAGTGTATGGTCCAAGGTAGTTTCCATAGCAGAAGGGTTGTATGCTAGATTCTCTGCTGCAGCAGTTTTTTTAGGTCCTTACAAGGCTGGTTCTTTTTTCTTTGTTGACATCTGCAATAAGAATCTTGACACGTTCGGTGACAATCACTACTACGCACAGGTTTGTGTCGATCTTTCAGTTGGTTTTAGTAGATTTGTTTTTGTGCAATGTTGCTAATATTGTTTTCTTATGTCTAACAGATGGTGGATACGATGCACAGTTTGATCAAAGTCCAGGGAGGTTGTTGTTAAGGAAACAAATGAAGCTAAAATGCTAAGAGCAGAGAATAGTTGTGGCCAGAACCAGCCTTGATCAAGGTGTTAACGCGGAATTCTTAAGACTGAATTGGAATCAAGTAGAATTTGTTTTGTAGATATGAAATCACTCAGTTGTTGTATTTGATTTTATTATAGGTAAGAGTAATATCCCTTTGAGAATTGGCTAGATTGATCAAGGAAAAACGTTTTTCAAGCCAGGGTTAGGAAAAACATCCCTTTAGGTTGCACAATATAAATGTAGTATCAATGACGGAAAGGTGCTACATGATGTTTTTCTTTCAAAAAGACACACCTCTATTCGTACGGCAGCAACACGCTTTAGTTTCAGGAAAGTGTTGGTTATTATTCTCTTTTTTTTTTTGTCCTTAAGGTTTTTTTGCTAACGATTTGGTATAAGTTTGGTTTGTTCCTTATGTTGAACAAATGAAGGAAAAGTTGCTGCAAAAGATTCAAAAACAGAGCAAAAACCATAAAGGCCAAATACATGGATGATCTTTTTGGGGTGTGTACAGTACATAATTAGTATGTAGTTGGAGACACGATTTGGTTTGAAATATGACGTTGAATGTTGTGGTTGAGTTGAAGAAGTTAACTTTTGTGTTACAAACTTTCTCTTTAGTTAGAATCTGCTATAATTTTTGGTTACAATTTGCAAGAAAAAGTTATGCCTTGTGGGAGTTGTGTTTTACATTCTCCTAAATTGTAACAGATCTTCAGACAGAATAAGTCGTTTGTTTCATCTGAGATTTGACTTTTTGTTAGAAATTATATATTGTTTCTTCGACAACAATCAAGGCCTTGGATTCTCAAGCTTATCTCTCTTTTAGTGTTTCATTGTTTGCAAAAAAAAAAAAACAAAGGCAAATATGTTTGTGATCTTCTAAAAACATAGTCTTTTTTTTTTCTTTTAAAACAAAATCTTTATATTGTGAATGTGAGTTCCTTAGCCTGTGGAAAATTTTGAATTTCAGGTGGAAGGTGAGGATGGTCAAATTATAAAGAGAACGAAAAATGTGATTTTAGGAGCTCCTATATGGGGGATGTGCTCTGTTACTCTTTTCTCCTTATTTCCTTTTTTTCCTTAGTATTTGAGCTATATATATATATATAAAAGTGACATAATAGACAAAACTCAATTATTAATTTACGAGACCCCTCAAACAAGAAGATTTGGGTTGCATAAAATTGTTGAAAAAGTTTAATATAAACACAATAAAGAACAAAGTAAAATTCACCAATTCAAAAAATCACAATAAATTATTTTGAGTTATTATTTTTTTTGTTTTTTTTCTATTAAACCTTTTATGATTTCGAGAGAAAAGAAATGTAAAAAAAATATCTAAAAATATTTTAGTGCACTAATCCGCGCGTAGCGCGGAGAAAAGATCTAGTATATATAAAGTAAGCTTGTGTTTTGTCCACAATCTTCCACGTCACCAGAGGATGAGACATTTTTGGACATGTGGCGCTCCTTTTAAAAAAAAAAAAATCGACAGATTCTGTGACTTTTGTTGGGCTGGGCCATTCATTTATATTTTTTCTGGTCTGGGCAATTTGTTTGTATTTTCATCCTTGGCCAATTAAAGTGCAAGTAGGGTTAACATCACCTTCTCAGCTTCTTAGAAAAAAAATTGCCGGATACCATCGATAATCTCAATGTTACGTTTTCAGTTTTGCATTACGTTTCCAGTTTTCACACTCTGAATATTCAATCGGAAAATAATAAAACAATGAAATTTAGTAAAATAAAAAATGGTTTAACTAAAAAATTAAGATACACAAAAACATATAAAATTGAAACTTTTTATTCAAATTTATATAATTAATAATAAATTTATAATTTTCGAATCATACATTTTTCAAATTGAAACTTCTTATACTTTTTTCAAATTCTCTTTTTTGGTCAAATTTTCTTTTTTTGATTTTGTTTTCAAATTAGAAATTTTTTTGAAACTATTTTCATTTTTTTTAAAATGTTAAGTATTTATTTATATATTTATTAAAATCCTATACCCATTTTCCAAAACACTATCCCTTAAATATAAACCCTAAATCTAGATTAATTAGAATGTGGTAGTTTAGAAAATGTTTCCTAAAATTTTGATATAATTAAATAGAAAAGCACTAATCAAATAATAAATGATCTATTATACTTTAAAACAAATTATTGTTCATACTAATAAAAATCTAATATGGAAAATTAAAACATGAGAAAACAACAAAAATGACACATAAAACAAAAAAGAAGAAGATAAAAACATCTTTCAAAGAGAGACCTTCAACATAAGCCATAATATTTAACAAAAAGTAACCAATCAAAATATTCCAATCAGCCATCTTACTTAAACATATCCAGTAATACTAATAAATAATAAAATAAAAATATAATTACATATATCAACATAACCATATTCTAATACGAGACATTTCCTCGAGGCTAATCAATCTCATATGTAGTGTCTCTAAGGCTTTATTTCAGTGGAATGAATTCATCTCCCATATTCTCCTCTTTCTTCTTACGTACTTTATAAATGATTCCTTCCATCTCACCTGCTCTATATCTACAACAATGTCAAACGGTGTTAAATTTTTGGTTAAACTCTTGATTGACTTATTGAAAAAAAGTTTTGAACTGATTGACTTTATGAACTTTGTACGATGATAAATTAGTAAGACCGGTGATATAGATCGAACTCATGCATCACAGTATCAGCAATACACAAATCTTGAAATAATCTACACATAGTTTTCTTATTGTTGTTTATCTGTCATTGGCGTCTCTAACGCTTAAACATGAGCGAAGGCAACATCTCTCATATCTAGAAACCTGCAATATCTACAGTTGAAAGGTTTTTTTCTTTACTATTTATCATAACAACGATAATATCCAGCAAAAATCCACAATATTATATATATATATATATATATATATATAGAAGTGACATAATAGACAAAACTCAATTATTAATTTACGAGACACCTCAAACAAGAAGATTTGGGTTGCATAAAATTGTTGAAAAAGTTTAATATAAACACAATAAAGAACAAAGTAAAATTCACCAATTCAAAAAATTACTATAAATTTTTTTGAGTTATTGTTTTTTTTTCTATTACACATTTTATGATATCGGGAGAAAAGAAATGTAAGAAAAATTAAATATAAAAACAAAATATCTAAAACTGTTTTTGTGCATTAATCCGCGCGTAGCGCGGACAAAAAATGTAGCGTAAGTAATTTGGCATTAAAGTACAGCATCGTTAGAGAAAAACATTTAGTGATAAGGTACCGTCCGATCAAGTATGTCACTCTCGATCGTAATGATTTATGATGCCATAAGCTTTATGTGCCTGCCACTATTTTCTTATTTTTCATTAAAAAAATATTTCCTGTAAATCGATAGTGTTTCAAAAAAAAAAAAAACATATGATATCTGATGTCATTGTACAGTTACGAAAATAAAACAAAATGATTGTCGTTAAGATGTTAAAAGGAATAATTAAGGGTTAGTGTTTGTTTGTTATGTGGTCAAGTGTCCATATGGTTAAGGAACATGTAAATGTATAGTATTTTATTAATTTAAAATGCTATAAATATAAAGCATGTTAAATCTAAAATGTTTCCGCTGCATTTTAAGAATAGGTAATTTGTGTAATGATATATTAACACAATATAAAAATGATTATGTTATGAAATATAAGCTTAATATTACTTAGGATAAACATGAACAACAAATAAAAATTTGTGTTTATTTTGTTTCTTTGAGATCTTGATGATTAATTGAAAAAGTGGATCTCTTTTTTTATGGCTACTTTTATTTATTTTTTGTTATGATTTGCCAATACACACAACTCCACAACTCTTTATATAGAGAGGTAAAAGTTGGAATGATTAATAGCCAAGCATTACAATGGTTCATCACCAAAGGTTACCATTATAAATATTTGCAATGATTTATTATAGTTGCAATAGTTCATATCTAAAGACTACAATCACCAATAGTTGCATAGTTTATATATATTATAAAATATTTCAATTATCCAAAAAATAAATTATCTGAATTTTTATAGATAATTTTAATATTTTTTAAATGAGAATGAGAACGTAGAAATAAAAGAAGAGTTATTCTTGGTTCACCCCCTAGCGTGAACCAACCAATAGAAAATTGTCATTTTAAATCTAGTATCTTTTAATTAAGGAAACCAAATAACTTGGCAAATTATATTATTTTTTCAAAAAAAAATTTAAAAATAAAAAAAAAAAATATTAAAAAAACGAATCAAAAAAAAAAAATGTTGTCAACAAAACACTAAACCCTAAGCTCTAATACTAAACCCTAAACTCAAATCCTAAACCCTAAATCTTTGGGTAAACCCTAAATCCTTGGGGTCAATAAAACACTAAACCCTAAACTCTAATCCTAAACCCTAAACCCTTGGAAAAACCTTAAACCCTTGGGTAAACCCTAAACCCTTGGGTAAACTCTAAACCCTTAGGTAAACCCTAAACCCTTAGGTAAACCCTAAACCTTTGGGTAAACTCTAAACTATGGGGTAAACCCTAAACCCTTAGATAAATCCTAAACTCTAAATAAAAACACTAAACCCTAAAACTCTAAACCCTAAATCCTAAACCCTAAACCCTAAA
>NC_027756.1:37508373-37508851 GCF_000695525.1 Brassica oleracea var. oleracea
AGAATAGAAGAATAGTAGATCTCAGATCTATTGGGAGTAAAGAAAGAGGGAGAATGATTTTAGGTCTTTCAGATCAAAAAGAATCAATGGCTAAAAAGTGTGATCCTTGTAAAAAATAATTAACCAATAAGAAAGACGGTTAAAAATAGATAAAAGATTAATTTTAGCCATTGGATTAGAATCAATCAAATGCCATTAACAAGACAATTAAAACTGTTTCTACATTTATTTTAGATTTCTTTTTAAAATTCCTAAATTTAAAGATTAGATTTAAAATTTTTAATGTTGACAAAAAAAGATTTAGAATTTTTACAATTTTAAAAATTTAGATTTGAAAATTATATCTAGTGGATGTATGGTTTATATATGTTTGATGTTATGAATTATGGTATAAAGTTTAATTGAGGAATTAAAGTTTGTATGTTTGGAAATTACATATAATAAATTTCTTTTGGTTTTAACGTGTATGTTTTAGTAT
>NC_027756.1:37508951-37561068 GCF_000695525.1 Brassica oleracea var. oleracea
GGTTGTATGGTCTCAAAGAAAATATGAGACATCTACTCCACTAACGAGCTACAGAATGCCTTTAACTCAAGAATTGCATTCTGTTTGAACATCCACAACGAAGCGGTGAGAGCGTTGAGGTTCCCACCAAATACGCACATGGAGAAAGAGAGTGAGGAGAAGAGTCGAGAGAGATGAAACAGCAAGAAGTGGAGCTCACTTAATAAATGGCTGAGGAAGATGATGACGATTTCTAGATTTGATACAAATTCTCGCGTCTCGTCTCTTTTGCTATTTCGAAATTAACTGTCATTTTTCATCTTCTTATGCACATCAGTTCTTTTACTTTATGAGTGACAGAACTCAATATATTTGCAAGTGTTCCAAGTTTCAAAATGTGATGCTGATAGTGCATATTAGCATGACATGATTTAGTATGTCTTGGCGTTTGGTCTGGATAGGCTTTTAGGTCCGGCTTCGTGAACTCTTTTCAAACCACCACAAAACAATATTTGCACACATGAAACTTCCAACCTTAAATGCAACTATAAACCACTATGCATAGTACATTATTTGAAGACAAATTTTGTACCGTAAAGCAACTAAATCTCTTTTTTTTTGCGTGAATACCAAGTTAATATTAAGAACGCTCCCGTGTTTGAAAACACAACTCAAGAGTCATTGTGGTTATTTTCCCAGCCTAAGACCCCCAAAAAAATCCTTTAACCCAAATACCAAAAAAAAAAAAAATTCATTTTTGTGAACCCATTGAGATAAAGTTATTACACGGGAATATAATCCCTTCTCATAAAGTCCACCTTACAAGGTTATCTTTGAAATTTCAGAAGCTTTTTAAATACAGTAAAAACTCTATAATTAATAATGTTGAAACTATGACATTTTATTAATTTACAAAAAAAAGATTTATTTTTCAGATTTTTATATTTTATAGTACATTTTATATAAAATAAGAAAATAATTAATTTTATTGTATATACATCAATTAAGTTTTGAAATTCGACTTTCATATTTTTTAAGATTTTTAATCAAACACGTATTGCTCGTGCGAAGATTTTTAATCCTTAAGTCCAAGTTCTATGGGTATTGTTATCTTTTTAGTTTGCTTGGTTATATCATATATGAGTACTTTGATCCCACTACTGTAGGAATCTTTTATGGCTCTAGCTATTAACATATTCCTAAAATTGTTTAATTGTTTGATTTCCAATACTTGATTTCAGCATCATAAATTTTTGGAATAGTAGATGTAGCTTATGTTTTGATTAAACAACAAATATTAGGACGTGAGTTTGCATTAACTTACTTTTACTGACCCAGGTTGGCGATGTGGAGAAGATAATTATAAAAAGAGAAAGAAAACAATAATTGAATATTAATAAATAATCAAAACATTTTTAGTATTGTTTCGAAAGTAAAAATAACAAAATAGAAAAAACAAAAATGATTATTTTGTGACAGTCATAACTTGAGCTTGGTGAAAATCTTAGTTAAAGAATAATAAAATTAGACAAAATACTTAATAAAATAAATACGAAAATCAATAAAAACTAAAAGAAGAGAAATGCATTTATAATATTGCTTAACATGTTTTATAAAATCCAGATCAATAAAAAAGTGAATTGCATGAAAAAATGTTCATTTGGTAAGCAAAATCAAGGTTAAAGAAATTAATAAGAAAAAGGTGAATAACCATAGTTAAAGATTACTATATAACCAAAATATATAATATAAACAAATAAAAAATAAAAAAATATAACTCAAAGTATATAAATTTTAAGAATAAAAGAAAAATGCATAAGAACAAAAAAGTAGGAAATTTAAATTTTATATTGCTTTCATATTTCACAAATAAAAAATATATATTAAAATGAACTACACTGACTTTTTTTACTACTAAACACAAGTTAAAAATAATTGAAAAGAAAATGGTGGAAACCAAAATAATAAATACAATCAAAACAAAGATTTTTTATTAAATCCGCCAAAACTAATGGGGCTCAAAGCCGCAGCTTTCGCTTTGACAAGGTGGTGCTCTAACTAATAGAACTACGATCTCATGAAAATCAAGCGGAGTAGCTTACATTTTTTATGATCTCATTTTAATCATTTCTTTTTTTATTCAAATTAATTTACAGTAAAAAGTTGGCAAATCAAAAATGACAAAATATATGCAGAATTCGGCTTTAGTAGGTTCTTACAATAATGATATTTCCGTAAGCCGCATAAAAATATTTCACATTCATCCGTAACAATAAAAAATACGAACCCGGCGCGTAGCGCCGAAATACCACTAGTTACTAATAAAGTTAACAACATATATATTACACGTGAATGAGAAAATTTATAAAATAGTATTCTAAGAGAAAGAAAAGTTATTACAAAGAAATTTTGAAAATGAATAATTATGTATATAATTAACCAAGAAAGTTGGTGACCATAGACATGGGAACCAAACAAAGCCCTTTTTGCTTCAAATCTACTGATAATCCAACTTGGTTGTGCACTGCACTATCTCCTTTCACTACCTATGTAAAATTACCGCATGGTAAGATTGTGAGATATATTTAAACCAAAAAAAAAAAAAAAAAGGTTGTGAGATATAGAAAATAATTTGTATAACATATGATGGATCAACTCCAACTTTAAATATACAAAGTTCAACTGTAGTTGACGTGTTAACACCAACTACATTATTTGTGTTTTCACCAACTACGCCACCCCCGTGTCTCGTGTTGTCGTCCAACGAGATGCTATAGACCTATAAAACGAAAACAATTCACAATCTGTTAGTAGTTGATACATTTTAATTATTTCTGGACTAAATTAATCAAGGTACATTTGACTAGTTAAAGCTGATTATTATGTTCTTGTTTTTTTTTTTTTTTTTGGAAAACAAGCTGATTATTATGTTCATCTATGTCAAATAGGAACTTGGCACAGATTCTTTGATCAAATTGTAGATTGTTTCAATTATGAGTCAAAACCAAAAGATTCTAAATAATTTCTTGCCTCTCTTGGCGGTATGAAAAATGTAATGCTTGCCTCTCACTGTCTAACCTCATCGTGTCTTATAAAATATATGATCAGCATATGACTAATATGTTATAAATAGTATACGAATCATGAATATTTACTTCAATATTACCAAACGCGACTGTTTTGTACAAAACTAAGAGGAAATAATCTATAACAACGTTCTTAGACAAATAGTGTAACCAAAAAGACCAAACAAAGAAGAAAAATATCTTCAATGTTAAGTTAAAATACTTTACAAAAACAGAGAGAGAGAGAGAGAGAGAGAGAGAGAGAGAGAGAGACTCTTACGTTAGGGCTGCGTGAGGGAGAAGAGGCAGTGTCTTCAAGATCATGATGACGACCAAAAGGAATCTCTCTATTTCGTGTCCTCTTAGTGTTGAATTTGTTTGAAGAATTAGATGCTTCTTGTTTAGAAACGTGGATGGTCTTCTTAGTCTCTACGAAAGACATTGCATCGGAGACGGAGGAAGAGCTGAACTCCCCGACATCGACAATACTTGAAGAAGACTCAAAGAAATCTTCGAAATACATTGTCCAGCTACTTTCTTCTGGAGTTTGGTCGCTTGAAAACGTTGTCGTTTCATGCTTGCTCGTCATGAACGCTTTGTTCATTGAACTCTCCATGCAGAATTTGGATGAGAAAAATAAGATCTTTTTAGTTTGTTATTTGGTAGCGACAGATGAAACATGCGTTAGGGTTAGTTATATACACAGCAGAAGTTTTGATAAATATATTTTCTTAAGCATAAAGCAGTTTATGATGATTAAATCAAATATATAAATATAGTCTTTTTGTCGAAAATAAATAATATTAAGAATTTTATTTTTCTTTCAGTGATGGGAATGTTGGTTTCGAATCTTGGTTTGTGGGGTCGCTTTGTCTGTTTTTTTTTCTCTATTTGGTTGGACAAAAGTTGGTTTGAAATGTTCAAAGTTCAAACCAATTAAATACTGTTACCTCTTATTGTTTAAACAAGAATACCCATTTAAAAACATAACTAAATATTATATCCAAGGTCGAGGTATGAAATTGTATTGAATTAAACAAACTGCTAATATTTGAACTATATCCAAAATGTTACATGAACATACTAACATGGTGTTTAGTAAATTTTTTGAAGTTTAATATAATGAGCATATGATATAAAAATGTGATGATGTATACATAATTTCAGAAGATATGGTGTATTGTAAAATGTTAGATTGAATCGTCTGACAGTATTTTTAAATTTCTTTAAAATGTTTTTTGAGTAGTTAATGGAAATGGTAATTTTTTTTAATAAAACCTTATTTCTTCAACCAATATGCAATATGTTAATTGATATAGAATACATATATATATAAGTAAAGACGCTCAGCTTTAGGTTCTAAGTTTTTGGACTTGTATTCATCATCTTCATCGAATATTCATCATCTCTCTCGAACTACTCTATGATTACTTTATCATCTTCATCGAATAATTGTTTGGTGCGTTATCTCTAGCTATATTATATGTATATTACGGAGGTATTTACATAGCGAAGTTGGCATTTGTATGTGACGGCTGAAGAAAGATGTGTCACATTTTCCTCCATATAAATATTAAAAGGTGGAAATGCTGTAGTTTAAAGCGACATGTAAACTACTTATAAGGTCTCATGTCTTGATAAAAAAAAGGTCTCTCGTCAATTTCTTTAAATCTAAATATTTGACAAAACAAATTCTAGCTATGAAATTATGTATTGCACTCTTAACTCTTACAAGATCATATTTAAATTTTAGAGAAATTCAGCAGTAGCACAAGCAAATCATTACTCCCTCTTTTTCTAAAATAAGGATTTTTAGTTTTTTTTTCTTTCTGATTATCCAAGATAGATTTTGAAGCTTTATAATGCCTTTTTACTAGTTATATAAATAAGTTTTAAACGTCAACAAGTAATAATTAAATATTATTGAATCTAATTAGATTACTATTGGTTTAGAGTTATTGAATATTACACAATACTATAAAAGATGAATCAATTTCTAATTAGATGTTTTAATTTATAATATAAGTTCTTTAACATAAAATATGGAATGAAAAAATCTTTTAAATGCTATTAAATATATATATATATATATATATATATATTAAACAGAATTCAACAAATTATTAAAAAGGTTGTACGAGTATACTTAGTTATATAATATCCAATAACTATAGAAAATTCTTTACGATAAAATAAGAATTCTAAAACTTTTTTTTATAAAATAAAGGGAGTGCGTAGATGGATACTGTGCTAAATCTATTGTTAACTTTATACAAAGATTTAGTCTCGTATATATGAGAAAGGTTTTTTAGTTGCCAAGTGTAAACTGTATTGCGTGGCATTTTCACTCTTTCCTATTATGTATTGAAGATTGAAGTTAATGAATAAAGTGGACTGAAACATCATTAGATTCCTAATTAAACTGTTCTCTTATTTATCCACTTGGTTGGTCAATAAGAAACCCACGATTGAATAATCAATTTACTTTCTGGATTACGAATAAATCAACGAGCAAATGCGCCGGTTTCACATTATCTGAAATAGTTATTAGATGTATTAAAACCTACACTACCAAACTATCTGTTCGTACGGTGCAAGTAGACAAACTTCAGTTAGTTTGTTTATTTTTTATTTTTATTTTTGATAACTTTGGTGTGATTCCAAAAGTTTTCTAGGTCAAAGGACTAATCATTTAGATGTTTATAGAAATCTGGATTTTTTTGCCACTCAAAACGTCTATAGTTAGTTTGTTTATTTGATTTATATGCTCGTTATTGATAATCTAGTAATAAATGAATTGAGGAGCATGGTTCATGATGCCTATGAGTGTTTTGGTGTCCTGGTGCAGGGTTAATATGAGTTTGAGTTTTTGAAAGCACAATTTTAGCGCTATTTATAGATTATAAAAGTTTGGTTCAGTTCATATTTTTTTTGGATTTTATTTAGATTTAGTAAATTATGTGAAAACTTGTTGTACAAAAAAACTTTCGGATTTGATTCTAAACTAAGTTTAAGTAACACAAAAACTCATTTATATTCTAAATATACTCATTTAACTTAAAAGAGTGGTTTTAAGATTTTTGTCGATTGACTGAAATCATTAATCTAACATAGAGATAGGCGTAGGCAGGGGTGATTCTAGAAAATAATTTACGGTGGGATATAATATATTATATATTTATTTAATAAGACTTTAATTTATGTTAATAAATTAAACTATTTTTAATTATAATTTTTAAAGAATATACAAATAAATATGTTAACAGCAAAGAAGAAAAAAACTCACATGTAATATAATAATCATAACTCTTAAAGATAACTCATATACAAAAGTATTATGCTTACAACAAAAAAGAACAAACCTAAAACATAGAGAATAATGAGCTAACAACAAATCATATACTAATACAAAGCCAAGTAATGAGAATAATATAAGTTAACAACAAATCATATGAAAATTTCAAATAAACTCGCAAAAATTGTAAACGACAAATAATATACAAAAAAAACAAATTGTATATGTGAGAACAAAGTTCAAATCATTTCCTAACAAATCGAACACGATAAACCGAACCAAAAAAGCGATCAATTTTTGTGTGTGTATATATTGAGTATAGAGAGGAATCGCTAGTACATTTGAATGATTCCTTAAAGAATCTGAAGGATGAGGTGACTGGAATCGACGATTTTGTTTTCCAGTTTGAACAATAAAAAAAAAAATTCTGAAATGATGGTTTCAAGTTTTTAAATCGCCGAATGGATAAGGAAAAATTGGAGTGATTATTTGAGAAGAATGTTTAAGAAAAGATATGTTCAGACTTAGTATCGAGTTATAAAAAGGAAAAGTATGATGAAGATAAAGATATTAACGGAAACGATTAATTTTGAAGAAGTTAGAGAGAAGTTTCTCCCAGGCACACTTTGCGAGTTCAGTTTTTACCCGCTGACCTTTGAATCGTGCTTCCTTTTACCCAACAGTCTCTTTCCCTTTCGGGTTCTGACTTTCTCTGGTCCACTCTGAATGCCTGCAACTTTTTTAAATTCTTTCTACTTTAAGCTAAAACACATTATTATCCAGCGGTCTCCAAACAACAAGTAACTCCGACCAAAACCTCGCCAGGTTCAACCCCCGACCACCATCGGCGGGTCAGCCAGGGCTTCCCCTGTGCCGCTATGGAGTCTACCCTCTTTAACTCAAACCCTAGAGCAAAGAAACTTGAAGTTATCCACCATGAAGCTCAGTACCTCGTCGCCACTCTCGACGTCTGAATCTGTCCCAACTGAGTCCTCTGTTTTTGGGTTGATATAACCTTTGTTCTCTACTCTCACACTACCTTGTACTCTGCCATAGAGTTTTCCCATACCAAGATGGCAAGACGTCTTTCTCGCTCTGAGAAAGGAAAATGGACTGAGACTCCTAACTCCCCACGCAAACGCCCCCCCCCCCCCCCTCCCTGCTGGTAACAACGACGCCCTTATAGCTGACAACCTGCTCACTATAATAGGAAGAGTCACGAACCCACAGTTCCAACACCCCCGTTCGGTGGTGGCTCGTATGCCTCAAGTTTGGAACTTAGAGGGCTGAGTGGAAGGCAGAGATTTGGGCCCTGAACGCTTCCAATTCCGTTTTGAATCTTAGAACGACCTCCTTACAGTCTTGGGTTAGGGTCCATACCACCACAAGAAGTGGATGCTCATACTACAACGGTGGGAACCTATCATCTCTCTGAACTTTCCCTCGCAGATCTCCTTCTGGATACGCATCCACGGTATTCCACTGCATCACTGGACCGATGGTGCCCTCCATGCTATTGGAAAAGCGTTAGGTGATGTCTCCACTAGAGACATTAAGGAAGCCCGTATACGAGTCGAGGTTAATGGCCTTCTCCCTCTTGAAATGAAGTCGAAAATCGAACTTCCTTCCGGAGAGGTCACAGAGATTGAGTTCGAATATATCAAGATCGAAAAATATTGCTTCACATGCTTCTCTCTACTACATGAAGAGAATGACTGTCCTAGAAGAACACAAGACCGCATCCCAGTGAAGGACCGAAAGCTCGGTATCACGCAAGCTCTGGCTGTGGAACGCATTGAAGCTGAAAAACGTAGACATGATGAGCGAAGAGGCTACCAATCTCGGGATACTCGCTGCCCAGCCCCACGAGAAGAGACTCTCGAGTATCACTGACGTTCCCAACTTTCCTCTGATAATAGAGACCACTATGCGTCCTCCCGTCGTGAGGTAACAATGCATACTGAGTATTCAAATATGTCTCACATTCCAGAGGGGCGGAGGAGGCCAAACCACTATAAGTCCCGTTACCCGATAGAAAGCAGTCTCCGACAAACCCCGTCGCAATCAAGATCCTTCACCTCTCAGCGATATGTAACCCGAGACTCATATCATAGAGTTAATGGGCGGGCGTCGCCTATTCCCCAATCTGGAAGTTCCAACCAAAGACGTCTGACCCTCCCTTCACACAATTCACCACTGCAACTTCACAACATTGTGGCTACCAGGACAGAGAAGGATCAAACCTCAGACTCACAGCGGTCAAAAGAACGCCGTTCTGCTCTGGAAAGGATTGCTGAACCAGACCTTCGTGATCAATTACAGGTGCGTGGTTCTCCCAGCAGAGAACCAGCTAGGCTCCAAGAGGTGGAGATCCTCTACGAAAATACTACCCCACAGGATAATACGCTAGCGGTCAGATCCTCTGTCAACACACCTCCCCCGACAAAGGAGACAGGGCAGAGCTCTAACAGAACCCCAGCATCCCAACGACTTGGCGGCCTCTCCACGTTGGGTAGCAGAGAGCGTACTCGTGAGGCACTGGCTAATGCTATAGCGATCCTAGTGGAAGTTTCCCCCACTACCAGCAGAGTAGCGACAAGGCGTACCACTATAAAAATCACTCCCAAAAGTAGAGTTGCCCGAAGCACAAGGACAGGAGCAAAACTGAAAAGAGCGAGCACAACCAGGACCACTAACCCACCACGCAAAAAAACTCTGTTTAGAGAAGCAAACCTCCCGCACAGGGGCTACTACTGCTGGCACCAGTAACACTCCAGCACTAGCAGAGAACAATATTTTGGTGCCTATACCGACTAGGAGAATCATGGAGATGGGTTTTCGGCCCCTGCCTCCATCTCTTCCTTAGCTATAATGAGCTGGAATTGTCAAGAGCTAGGGAACCCCTTTACAGTTCGCAGAATCAAAGAGATATTCAAAAATATCTCTCCAGACATCATGTTCCTCATGGAGACGAAGAATGACGACGACTTCATCAAATCCAAGCTCCAATCTTTACAGTACCCCTTATTACTTCTCAGTTCCCCCCTGTTGGGGCAGGAGGGGGCCTCACACTGCTATGGAAGGATAATATCACTATGAAGTTTCTAGAATCACCGCCCAACATTATCGACGCAAAGGTAGCTTTCAAAGGCTCCTCTTCTTTTATCTCCTTTATATATGGTGCCCCTGCTGTTGAAAACAGAGCAGCATTCTAGATGAACGTTACACGGATTGGTGCGGGGAGAGACTCCCCCTGGATTTTGACTGGAGACTTTAATGAGATTCTCGATAACTCGGAGAAGGAAGGAGGACCATTGCGATGGGAAGGATCTTTGACCAATTTTTGTACCTTTGTTTCCCAAAACGGTCTGTGGGATCTGAAGCACTCTGGGAAAAGATCGAAAAGAGTGATTGTGAGTTCGAAAAGATCCTCCAGATTAAGCTCCGTGCAAAGACCTTGGACGAGACACGCAGCTTGCGGATGACAAGACCACCCTCGTCTTTAGGGCAGCAAAGATCCTCCCAAGCCACCTTAGCTTTATGAGTCTGAGTAGGGGAACAAGGCCACAAGAATGCACTGCACATACTTTCTATTGTATCAAAACAAGCTTTAGGAAGAATAAAGGCTTGACTCCAGAAGTTTACAATACTAGAAATGATTGATTTGATCAACTGTAACATGCCATCATAAGATAAGTACTTATTCCTCCAAGAAAATATTCTTCCCCTAATCTTGTCTATCAGTGGCTCATAGTGTTGTTTTGTTAAAGCTTTGGTTGTAAGTGGCATGCCCAAATATCTAACTGGCAGACATCCTACTGTGATCCCAAGACGCATAGCTTCACTCAATAGATCTAAAATTTCTTTGACAAGATTTAACATTCCATCAAAAAACTTTCATAGATTAGTCTTATAGAGGTTGGGATGGACAAAATATATGTGGAATTTGCTTTGATCAATTATTGTTTTGATGTGAACCAAAAATTCTGGATTTCCGTAATTATATGGAACAAATCCAATTCAAATATTTGTTATGAACAGAGTAAATCACAAATATTAGTATTTAAAAATGAATTTTTGTTCCGATATATACATCCATAAATACATGTATATAAAATATTATAATATTATATGATTATAGTTGTTATATTTCTTTGTAAGCTAAACAATATTTTATTCACTAAATTATTTATTTAATTATGAAAGTTTATAATGTCAGGAAACTTGTTTTTCAATTGTGAAATATTGTTATTTTGTATTAGATTTCGTTTTCCTTGATCTTTTATATATATATATATATATATATATATATATATATATATATATATTTAGTTAAAATATATATTCATTGTATATTCGGTCCTTGAATACTCGGATTGTTACAAAAGGAATAATATCGAAAAGATGATGATTCATTCGAGAAGGATTGATCACAAATACATTTTCTGATATCCTTCCCAAGGCCACCCTACTTTTGAGAACTATTAACCGGTATACCCTAAAAGCCTAAACCATGTTTCCACCTTGAACTTTAGTTAGATGTGATAGAGTATCTCTCTCTCTCTCTCTCTGTCTACAAGCTTACCCTCCCGCCTCTATCTAAAAGACTTCAGAGTAGATCTAGGGTTTCCCAGCGGCCGCCGCCTCGTCCCTTAGGCGGTCGCTGGAGCTACTCCTCCATCTCTGTTTTCCGCTTCTCCCTGTCATCTATTGTAGTCTTTGCTTTCTCGTTGAGGCGAGGTTGGCCTCAGCAGTGGGCTTGAAAAATTCTGATCCGGCGGTTCTTGTAGAAGATCTGGCGTGTTTCTGACGGTGGGTATGGGGTTTGAGGATGGCTTCTCCTCCCTCTATGTCCAATTCCATTCTCGCTTCAGGATCTCTGTCTGGTGTGTTTTCTCTCCCTCGACTGTGTTGCCATCGCGCTTAGTGTTGTGTGAGATGCTGGGTAAATCTCCTCGGGGAGTGTGGCTGCAGGGTCGCACTTTCTCCATTAAAGATCTGAGGTCATGGGTCTGTGGATATGTGGCCTTTCAGTTATGTATTGGAGACTAATACTAGTTGAACCGGTTTCCTTTCGCTGGTTCACTCTAATTATTGAGAATTGGTTTAGTTTGGTTTAGTAGGAATACTTGTATATATACATTTGTAACGTTGACCGTTGAGACTAATGAGAAATATCTACATTTCTTAACAAACTCTTTCTCTTATCTTCTCCATCTTCTCTCTCAATCCTCGATCGTAATATGGTATCAGAGCCATCGAGCTCTTCTTCCGCTTGATTCTCCGTCCGATCTACTCATCTCCGATCATTTTCTACGATAATCATCATCTCCGATGGTTTCGGTGAAAAAGATTCCTCAAAGATCGACTCAAACACGAGCTTCTTCGAGCTTAGCTCACAATCCAGCTCGGATCTCCTCTCGCACCGGCACAGATGTCGAATCTCCTCTGCCTTCTCCTCCGATCGCAACTACTCAGCCGATCGGAGCTACTCCAACGATATATGTACCTGTCTCGACCGATCCGACTCAGTCTCCTCTGTATATGCACAACGCCGATCATCCTGGTTTACAACTAATATCTCTTTGTTTAGATGGATCTAACTATGATGATTGGAATGCTGCTATGCGTATTGCCTTAGATGCAAAGAATAAGATAGGATTCACTGATGGTTCATTAACTCGACCTGAGATCTCAGATCCTTCTTTTCGCTTATGGTCGCGATGTAACAGCATGGTTAAATCGTGGATCTTAAACTCAGTCTCTCAACAGATATATCGTAGTATCTTGCGCTTGAATGATGCTGCAGATATATGGAAGGATCTTCATGGCCGTTTCCACATGACGAATCTCCCAAGAACATTTAACTTGACGCAAGAAATACAAGATCTTCGTCAAGGATCCATGTCTCTCTCTGAGTACTACACGAAGTTGAAGACACTATGGGATAATCTGGAGAGTTCTGACGAGCCAGATCTACCTTGTGTTTGTGGAAATGCTGTGAAGATACAATTGAAAGCTGAACGTGCCAAGATAGTAAAGTTTTTGGCTGGCCTTAATGAGTCTTATGCCATCATTCGGCGTCAGATTATCATGAAGAAAGCTCTGCCATCTTTGGTCGAAGTGTACAACATCCTTGATCAAGATGACAGTCAGCGGGGATTCTCTTCTGTTGTATCCCCTCCAGCAGCATTTCAGGTCTCTGAAAACTCCTCTCCTTTGATTGATCAGTCTATCTCTTATGTTCAGAATGGTCCAAACAAAGGTCATCCTATTTATTCCTTCTGCAAGCGAGTTGGTCACATTGCTGAACGTTGCTATAAGAAGCATGGATTTTCCCCAGGATTTGTCTCTAAATTCAAGCCTTCTGAGAAAGGTGGAACATCTACTAGAGTTGCTGCTCAAGTTTCTCTCTCGAACTCTCCCTCGTTAGCTGCTCCAGATCCAACTCACACAGTTGAGAATATGATTGGCAGTCTCAGCAAAGACCAGATACAGCAGTTTATTGCCTTGTTTAGCTCTCAGCTACAGGCTCCTTCAGGTTCTCCTCAAACCGACGCTGTTGCTTCAACCTCAGGTATCTTCTTTTCTCCTCTGGCTTACAACTTTGTTGGCATACTTAAGGTATCTCAACATCGTCTATCCAGTCAGAAATGGGTCATTGACTCTGGTGCAACGCATCATGTTGCCCATGATAAGAACATTTTTGTCTCCTTGAACTCTTCTCTTACGAGCTCTGTTAACTTGCCTACTAGTTCCACTATCAAAGTCAGTGGTGTAGGAACTATCAGACTGAATGATCACATTTTACTCCATAATGTGCTATTCATTCCCGAGTTCAGATTGAACCTTCTCAGTATAAGCTCTTTAACTGATTATATTGGTTCTTCTGTGACATTTGATCCTTCTTCTTGCACGATTCAGGATCCTACCAGGGAGTTGACGATTGGTCAGGGTAAAATATTGGGGAGCCTCTATGTCCTGGATACTCAAGCATCACCCATCTCGGTCCATGCAGTGGTTGATATTGGTATTTGGCATCAGAGGTTTGGTCACCCGTCTTATAAGAAGCTTGATACAATCTCTGGAGCTCTAGGAACTTCAAGATTGAAGAATAAAGGCAAATCTTTTTGTCATACATGTCATCTTTCGAAGCAAAAGAAGTTGTCTGACATCTCTCATAACAACATTTGTAAAGACAATTTTGAGCTTTTACATATAGATATTTGGGGACCATTCTCAGTTGAGACAATTGAAGGTTTTCGATATTTCTTAACAATTGTGGATGATCATTCCAGAGCAACATGGGTTTATCTACTCCGAACTAAAGATGAAGTCATACAAGTTTTTCCTGATTTTGTCAAACAAGTTGAGACGAAGTATGTAATCAAATTAAGATCAGTACGTTCGGATAATGCGCAGGAGCTGCTATTTGCTAAGTTTTACAAAGATCAAGGTATTATTGCATATCACTCCTGTCCAGAAACCCCAGAGCAGAACTCAGTTGTTGAACGGAAGCATCAACATATTCTCAACGTTGCTCGGGCTTTGATGTTTCAGTCTCACGTTCCACTTCATTTTTGGGGTGATTGTGTACTCACTGCAGTCTTCTTGATCAATCGAACACCTGCTAAGCTCCTCCAACATAAGACTCCGTTTGAGATTCTTACTGGTACGTCTTCTGACTACTCTCAGCTCAAGACTTTTGGTTGCTTGTGTTACGGGTCTACATCACCTAAGCTCTGTCACAAGTTCCTTCCTCGTTCTAAGGCGTGCATATTCTTGGGTTATCCATCTGGTTACAAAGGGTACAAGCTTATGGATTTGGAAAGTAACAGAGTGTTCATCTCTAGGAACGTTCTGTTTCATGAAGATTTGTTTCCAATGAAGAAGAACTCCCCTCTACATGTTCCTGAATGGGTCACACCACACTCTGAGCCTTCAGTTCGTAATACTACTCCATCATCACATACCCCTCATTCCACTTCTCATCTTCCATCAGAAATTTCTAAATCCCGTGTTAAGAAAGTTCATGTTCATTTACAGGACTATCATTGCTATGCTCTTGCATCAGATACTATTCATCCCACTTCAAACTCTCTATTACTCAAAAATCTATCCTCTCACTTCGCATACATCAATTCCATCACTAAAATTCTCATTCTTACTTCATATGCTTTGATGGAAAGATAAAGAGTGGTGTGATCCTGTTGATCTGGAGTTTGGTGCTATGGAGTATACTCACACATGGGATGTTACTAGTCTACCGCAAGGGAAGAAGTCAGTGGGTTGTCGGCTTCTCTATTCTCTGAAGTTTAATGCTGATGGAACTCTTGATAGAAGAAAGGTTCGTCTTGTGGCTAAGGGTTATACACAGAAGGAAGGGTTGGATTTTAATGAGACATTTTCACCAGTCGCAAAGATGGTAACCATCAAGCTTTTGTTGAAGATTTCTGCTTCAAAACGTTGGGTTTTGCATCAACTTGATATCTCTAATGCATTTCTCAACGGTGAGCTTGATGAAGAGATCTATATGAAGTTGCCAGATGGTTATGCAGACAGACTAACGAAGAAGGGGGACTCTATTCCACATAATGCTGCCTTGAGACTTAGGAAATCTATTTACGGTGTGAAACAAGCTTCACGTCAATGTTTTCGTAAGTTCTCTGACTCGTTGCTTATGATGGGGTTTCAGCAGTGTCATGGAGATCACACTCTGTTTGTCAAGAGCCTTCATGATGAGTTTGTCGTTGTGTTAGTCTATGTCGATGATATAATCATTGCTAGCACGAGTAATGATGAAGTTTTGCGTTTAACGAGTGATCTTAAGAAGTGTTTCAAGCTTCGAGATCTTGGAGTATTGAAATATTTCTTTGGTTTGGAGATAGCTCGAAGTGAAGCTGGTATTTCTCTGTGTCAACGTAAATATGCTTTGGATCTGTTGACATCTGAAGACATGTTGGCTTGTCGTCCATCTTCTGTTCTAATGGTGGCTAATCTCAAACTCTCCAAGACAGAAGGTGACCTTCTTGATGCTCCAGAACGGTATCGACGACTTGTTGGACATTTGATGTATCTTACCATCACACGTCCGGACATAACTTTTGCTGTTAACAAGCTTTGTCAATACTCATCTGCTCCGCGTCTTCCTCATCTTCATGCCGTTTACAGAGTTCTTGAATTCATTAAGGGAACTGTTGGTCGGGGATTGTTCTACTCTGCTGAAGATGATCTTACTCTTAAAGGTTTTGCGGATGCAGATTGGGCTTCTTGTCAAGATAGTCGTCGCTCAACTAATGGGTTTACGATGTTCATTGGTTCTTCCTTGATTTCATGGCGATCGAAGAAGCAACCTACAGTCTCACGGTCCTCGGCTGAAGCTGAATACATAGCATTGGCGTTAGCAACTTGTGAAATGATGTGGTTATGTCAATTACTTCGTGACTTGCGCATCTTTCGTCTTCCTATTCCAGTGCTCTACTCTGACAGTACCGCTGCTCTATACATTGCCATTAGTCCCGTCTTCCACGAACGAACGAAACATATCGAGCTTGATTGTCATACAGTTCGTGAGAAGCTCGATAAAGGTGTCCTTCGAACGCTACATGTTCGTACGGTAGATCAGGTGGCGGATATCCTAACTAAACCATTATTCCCTCATTAATTTCAACATCTTATGTCCAAGATGAGCATGATTGATATACACAGCTCATCTTGAGGGGGACTATTGGAGACTAATACTAGTTGAACCGATTTCTTTTCGCTGGTTCACTCTAATTATTGAGAATTGGTTTAGTTTGGTTTAGTAGGAATACTTGTATATATACATTTGTAACGTTGATCGTTGAGACTAATGAGAAATATCTACATTTCTTAACAAACTCTTTATCTTAGTATCTCCATCTTCTCTTTCAATCCTCGATCGTAATATTATGGGTTCTAGTATCTCTGGTGGCCTCTGGCGGTAGTGCGTGGAGTGCTTCTGCGGGTGAGTTTTCAGCTCGCTTGTTGACAGCTCTTATGGCGGCGAACGGTTTGGTAGTTGTTGGCTATGTCTGCATCTGGTTCATCCGCGCTTGGGGATGTTGACTCCTTCTTGAAGTCGTTGCGGTGCCTGGTGTGTGGCGTTCCTTGTCACCAACTCTCTCTCCTTGGGTTTCTCAGCGGTAGTTTTTTCTCCGAGGAAAGGGCTGTGGCCATCGATAGGAGACTAGTGTTAATTGGGCCTTCGGTACTCTTGCTGGTTCGCAGGTTACTTCGTCGGATGAGGTGTGTCCATCCGGTCCCATTACTCTATACGGGTTTTGGATTAAAAGAATGTACACGGTCCCGGTTTCTGTTGGTTGGAGGCGACATTATTCACCTACTTTCCCGAACAACGGCATTGGTGGTTGCAAACTCCTCTTCATTTCGCCGGTTAGGTAATGTTGGACCGGTTTGCAGGTCTGAGATTGTAATTCTTTGAGCAGGTGTTGATGATTGGGTTTCTCGGAAGTTCTAGGAGCCATATCATCAAAGTTTGAAGGCACCTTTCTCTCGGTATCTTGCGGCAACCGGTAGCTCGTTCTGCTTATGTCTATTCTTCAGGTCCTTCACTGTCTCGTTGATGTCTGGTTCTCTGTCATGGTCTCCTCTCCTTTCGATTTGTAATTTTTCACTGCTTAATCTTTGTGTTTAGCTTCATTTCTTTTTTTGCTACTTGTTTCTATGTAACTTCTCTGACAAATCAAAAATCTGGTAATAATATTTAATATTTTACCTCCAAAAACTTTCTTGTTTTATTTTGATGACCCAAGTATTCGAACGCCCCCGAGAGAGACCAGACTAGCGCCTAATGAACGTCCATCGGAAATCTGGGCATAGCTCGCCGGGGAGTCCGCCGAAGGCATTCAAGGGGGCTGGTGATCACCCTATGTTAATCCACCAGTAGCCACACGCAGCTTAGACATGGACTTCTCCGTATTGGGCCAAAAGATCCTTTAAGATAATCACCATAAATCCACCAGCAGCCGCATTTCGAACCACGCACTTGTCGGTAAGACCCTAAAGTTGATCTCACTTACCACTAGACCACTAACACGTGGTTAAATTTTCTTATTTACCAATTAAACACCTAATTTTCCACGTATTTAATCATTCTTTTGAAAACGTATTATGACTACCTTATGATCCTCCGAACTAAGTTAAAACAGTATATAAATATCAGAAGTTTGATATTGTGTATGATCATGTGAGACATCACGTATTTCAAGTTATAAAATATTGAAACTTTTCAGTAATGAATAGTTATCAGTTACAGGGCATGCAGCTGAAATGTTTCGCTTATTTATTATTGCATCATTAAACGGATTAAAATCAAGCATAATATATGTGTTAATAGTGCTATTGTTGAAAAAAGAAACAAATTTATAAAAGAATATAGGTCTTGTGATTTTTGCTTCTCGTTTATGACGTATAGACTGCAAAAGATGCTGGACTAAGGTCCGGCTGGTTTAAACGCAGCGGTTGCGGTTGCTGGTGCGTAAGTTTGCGGATGCGGATGCTTACGGTTTCAAGCGTTATTAAGTGTTTTGTATGACTCGTATATCGTTTGAAAATTGTTGTGTTTGCTGGATATTTGTGATTGGTTGATTATAAGATATTGCAGCGGTTTAATAATAAATTACTCAGATTAACATATTATAACATTATAAAAAAATAAAAAATCATACTATTGTAATAAAATATAATAATATGATTAATAAAAAATTATTTATAAAAAATTTAAATTAGTTGAAAGTTATAATTTTAATAAAATTTGTTTTGAAGATTTATATTAAAAAATATTTTATTTCGTTTTATATATGTTTATATTTTTATATGTGTGTATATAAATGTTTAAAAATTCTAATAAATAGTTAGTTTAATTTTTTTATAAAACAAATTATGATATTGTTTGTGAGTTTTAATTAATATATAAAATATGTATATATTTTTATTTATAATATTTCTATTTTAAAATTTTAATTTTAAAATTTTAAAATATTTTTAAAATAATTTTATATTTATTTTTCCACCCGCAACCGCAAACGCTAGCTGGAACCAACTTTTGATTTTAAGCGGTTCGGAGCGGTTTGTAGCGATTTGTTGCGGTTTGTATGATTGTTTCGAAACGCTGTCAACCGCTACCAACCACAAAAGCTGCGTTTGCGGGTCGTAGCGGAAAAATCAGTCAAACCCTAAGTATTGATTTGTTTAAGTGAAATATCCACAGTCCACGAACTAACATCACCTGGAAACGGCGTAACATGAACGAAGGTTCATGTGCTTTGCGTTTCAAAGCCAAAATTTTACTGGTGATGCGGATGAACTTTGTTACAGGTTCTTTGTGCGAGTAACAAAATACAAGTGACGGCTAAATGAAAACATATATGCGAGTGAGAGAAGCAACAAAAAAATCCGAGATTTAGAGAGACTCAAAAAGTTCGTGGAGTTTTTCGCTCACTAAGACATGCCTTAGCCTCATTGACCATATAGAACGTTTTCTTCTTGTTCTTATGTAAAGACGTACCTTAGTCCCATCGACTTAGAATATCCTAGTTTGGGATCTTTCCCTTCAAAAATTATGTCTATCAAAATTTTGTCGGAGAAACATCAATTCTGTCTTATTTTGACCTTATATTCTTGAAATTTGTTTTGTTATAAGCATTAGATTAGGGAAAAGAAAACTCATTCATAAATTTTTAGAGAAATTACTTAAAATGACTCTAATCAATTAGCGTAACTCGTATAATTTCGAAACAAGGTAATAACTCGCGCTCTACACAAAATGAGATATCATTGGAAACTATATATTATATATTGGATAAAATTATTCATTACATATGCATGTTTAAATAGGAACGTTATTTGAAAAAAAATTACCAACCTTCCATTGTTTCATGACATCAATCGTTTACAAAAGTTGTCATTGTGTTTTTAGTTATAGGCGTCATGGGAGTTATACTGGTAAAGTTAGTATTGTATCATATAACATAATTTAGAAAATTGCATCCACAAACTTACCTTTTATACATCAACAGATGTAGAAAATAATTGATGAAAAGAAAAATCAATTAATTTAAAGTCTGAATATTAGAAATTTGAACCGACCAATACTCTTACTTGGCACAAGTAATAAGATACATGGATGTCAATATTTAGAACTAAAACTTTGAACCGACCTATTTATGTTTCAAATTCATCACAACAAATACATAGCTAACCGGTTTCGCTATAGCAGGAATTTACTTTGATGTCATATATAAAACAAATATAATTAATTGAATCAAGTATATAATGATTGTTTATATGAATAGAACATGAAAGTAATATATTTATTTATAATTTTCAATACGGCATGTGACTAATCTCGATAAGACTATTGCTAAGATTAGAAAATGTAATATATTTATTCATGTAATACGGCATGCGACTAATCTCGATGAAAGTAATATATTTATATTTGTGCGGCATACATGTAGACATAAATAATGCGTTCTATATAATCTTAATATACAAACATATATGTTAATGTATTAGCTTGATAACATTCGGAAACATATGTAGACATCTCGCATTCAACTATAAACCTAGGAAACATAGCCTACATGTAATTATTCTAGTGAAAAGAGGATGTCTAGTGAAAGGCTGTGAGAATGACTCTAGTGTTAACATCTAAACAATGACATTTTGGTTAATCCTAATATATAAAAGGGATTGTGCTAGAGCTCTCGGCCTATCCACGTATGCATGAAAAATTAACCAATAGAAAGACTTGATTTTGACACTTGATTTTGACAGGTCACCATGACTGAAATACAATGCACTTTCTTATGGACTCTATTATAATTATCAGTCGGCTCACAGCAGCCCAGGTAGAGAAACTTGTTTAGTTTCACGCTTTCGAGAGTATCTCCTCCTCCAACTCTTCCGCTTCATCTTCTCCAGTGTCATGAATTTTTTTTCCCGTAACCTTCTCAATAAATGATAATCTTAAAGCCATTTTTGAGTGTTTCTTGTAGAAGCCGAAAAACCGAATTGAGGATAAACGATTAGATAAAGACAATGTTAAGGAAAATAGACAAAATGAATCCCGATTTGAAAACGGTTTTGAAAAATGACCATGGTGTCGAGATACTATCTCTTTCCTTAACTCTTAATATTTGCTCCGTAAATGCGACGAATATGTACGAATTAGAGTCCCACGATAAAACCATTGGTAGACTGTCACGCGGCACTCGTGAACCAGCCTCTAACGAACTAACACTCTACAAAACACTCTCGAACCTATAGACTTACGCTTAGAGATTTTTTGCTGTTGGATTTCGATATGAAAGCAGTGAGCAGTGAAGAAGGAGGAGAGTCGATATTTAAAGAGGAGTGGTTTTTCGAAACTGTTGCAAACGTTTTCCAAAAATCTCTCAAGGATTTTGGAGTGGAACGTTCCGCAGCTTTCTCCGCAAGTTTCTCTCTTGTTGATTCGTTCTAGATTTAAACATTTGTCAAAAGATACCAAATAAAATTATTTACATGTGTCGATGTTAAGATTCTTAATTGTTATTTATTGCATATAAAATAAAACTATATGTCAAAGAAATTGGAATACCTATATCCTTGATTGAATAACCCCTTATATTATGTCCTTCATAGATTTGAATTATGCTGATTGTCGTGTACTCCATAAATTTTTTGTTGTTTGTTCTTTTTTTATTAAAAGAAATGAATTAACTTGGCAAATATGTCTTTACTTGAAGTTTCATTTCAAAATTGAACGCATGCAAAGGCTCTTTAAAAAAAAAAAATTGAACGTATGCGTCATATTATTGCTGAATTGAGTGCTAAAAAAGTTTCAAAGGAAGATTAGCACATGACCCTTTTATTGTATTATTAAAAGATTGACGCATAAAAGTAAAAACACAATTTTTACGGTTGCAGCAAGTCATATATGAAACACTTGCTTACAAATTCACCTAGGAAAATAAAATGATAAAACACACTAAAAACAAATTAGAAACTCTTCGTTTGGAGTTGCTTTAGTGAAAAATCTCCAACTGGAACAGCTTCTTCATGTCCGTTGTAAGCGTTCCTGTTTTCTCCATCACATGGTTTGTTCAGTTAACTTTGCTAATTGCTACCATACCATCAACCTAACAGAAACAAACTGATATGTGATTGCTACCTGCCGGCCATAGTAAATTAGTAATTCAAAGCTATGCTCTGGCCAAGAACACTGCTAATAATTCTGATGACATCAATATTCTAGAACTGCAACATAATGTCATCCAACCTCCTTTCTAAAAGAAAACATGAGAAGCATATACATACAAAACTACCTCAATGATGTAATGGCTGAAATCTTCAGCGGACTTTTTGATATTAGTGAGATAATTTTAGTGAAGATAACCTTTGTCGGTTGAGGCAACCAATCCTCACCCCCCACCATTTCAAGAACTTTCACATCTTCATCTTTCTTAACAACCTATATATAAGCAACTCTTTTGTACTTTAAAAATATAAAATAAATGTGTCATATTTATAGTTGTAGATTTGCACAATGGAAGCGAGAAGGGCAAACATCATGAGAGGAGTGGGGAATCTGTATTAATGAGATCGTTAATGACGATGACTGAATGCAGTAGAGTTTTGTAACGGTCCAGGCGATTCGACATAGACAGCGGCTACCACCATAGATTGGCAGGAAATACTCATCCCCGTAACCCAGCCGGAGCTTCTTTGTCGGTTTTAAACGACAATTGCTTAAGAATAGTGGCAATCCTAGAAATCGCTTCTCCATGAAAGCGTAGAAAATGAATACATGAGTTGTGGGCTCGCGTGATCAATCTTTGTGAGTTAAAAAAAAACAGAAAGGATTAATGGGATTAAACACGAACAAACCATAACTCACACCGTCTCAAAGAGATTCAGAAGAAGCTTAGGCGTTGTCGACTCGCCGTAAAACGAAGATGACGAAGTCCATTTGCTCGCGAAATTAGAATTAGGGTTTCTGTTTATGGGCCGTCGGTCAAACTTAACCATACGAATTATCAGCCCAAAAAACATTGAATATATATAAACTTAGCGTTAAAAGCCCAACAGATATGAGAATAAATGAATTGCTGCGTTTTGTGTGGCGGGGACACGTGTCGACACTACGGTCCTCGACTTTCTGACCTGGATCCTAGGTGGCAGCACATGAAAGAGGTAAACATTTTTTTATATATATAGATAGATTTAAGCCAATTTTAGCATTCTTAGAGTGTATTTCATATGATAATTTTCAGATAAAAACGTTTAAGTACTTCAACGAAAATATTGTCTTAAATTTGTTCAAAATTTTAAATAATCGTATTTATAAATAAAAAATAAAATTCAGTAAAAACTAACTAAACTTATTACTGTACACCACTGAAACAAATCATCATATACTTTTTTGGGTCAAAAAATCATCATATACTGTTAAACTAAAAAGTTAAATTATGTTTGTGGCTTTGATTACGTTCAATAAATTACTAATGAATAATAATGGACAGATCTAACAACTTTTTATAATATTAAAATTTTACTTCGGGTCTATCATGTATATACCTTTAGATTTTCCTATTATTTAATTATTATGTTATACCAAGTAAGTTTGTGTAAACATCAATTTAGGGGGCTTATTCAAACAAGAATTTGTATGGAATTTAGTGATTTTAAAAGTTGATGGACTTTTAAAAGTTAAGTAAACTTAACAAATAGTTTACATAGATTTCCATTGATTGTGATTGATCTTCATAGATTTGCATACATTTTGTTTTTTTTTTATAAATCCTATTAAGGAAATATGTAAAAGTTTTTTTAGAAACTTTCCAATTTTTTAAAAGCTCTCTGTAAGTAGAGACGATAGTAAGAGATGATATACGGGTCAGAGATGATGTACAACAAGTCCCTGAGAAATCTTCGTGGCCGAATCAAGTCACAAGATCGATCGAGATCAACTCTTGAGGATAATCTATTGTAGCCATCTTGGACCCTGGACCTCATGTTGCTACGTACAATTGGAATCGATGTTCCTTAGTAACACTAGTAGCAATGAGTTGAGCCACCTCAGTCCTTCCTTCACCCACGTGATCCAATTTCCACTACGAAAAGACACAAGGAGATGATGAATGTTTCGGAAATGATAAATGAGTGTTGGGTAGTTTTCTGTGATGGATGTTTCAGAAATGATAAATGAGTGTTGGGTAGTTTTCTGTCCATGGCAACGATAGGAGCTGCGCCTCGAAGAATGAGTTGGTAGAAAGAAGGATCGCCAGCCATGGAAGACAGCTTTTCATCACTATTGCTTACGCTATTCTGCCAAGATGATGACACTCAAGCATTGATGCTTCTTGTTATGGTGTAAGAACATCATCGCTGCTTTTTTTCTTTGTATATGATTTTCTTCTTGTTACAGTTTTGAAATAAATGGGCAAATGTTGAAATTATTACTTGTTTGTGTAACGCTACGGAATCAAAAGTGTGTTTTCTATTATATGGATTTTAAAACTCTTATGGGTATACATCAGATTTTCAAAGTTGAGTCTCATGAATAAAAAAATAAAGAATTTATATCTCAATAACAATAGAGTTTGATAGAATTAAAAAATCAATCATTTAGAAAATTTCTAATTTCCTTTCCACTATTTTAACTTCATCTTAGCTGTTTAATAATTAACTCAACAGTTTAAAATAATAATGGAAGTATGTTTAAACAAATATATGATATATAAATAAGAGATAATATGAATTATTAAATGTAGAGAATTTGATATTTTATTAAAGAGTTAAACAAGATTACTAAACGATTAATAGAAACTTAAACTATGCTTATATATATAATATAAATTAATGCTATTTCAAATAAGAAATATAGTCTTTCAAAATATTTCATTATAATTTGTCAAATTTATATAAAACAAATAAACGATATAGTTAGACTTTGATGTTTAAATTTAACATTAAATAAACATAATTTTAATAGACATATAAACCGCGCTATTAAATGTAGAGAATTTGATATTTTATTAAAGAGTTAAACATGATTACTAAACGATTAATAGAAACTTAAACTATGCTTATATATAAAATATAAATTAATGCTATTTCAAATAAGAAATATAGTCTTTCAAAATATTTCATTATAATTTGTCAAATTTATATAAAACAAATAAACGATATAGTTAGACTTTGATGTTTAAATTTAACATTAAATAAACATAATTTTAATAAACATATAAACCGCGCATAGCGCGGTTAAATTATGCGCGGTAAAACTTCTAATCATACATAATTGTAAAATTATGGACAAATTTCATGTTTATCACTTTCATGGTACCACTTTTCACCACTAAAGAGATATTTTCAAAAATATCTTCTTCATTAAGTGGGAAAAGACTATTATAACCTCGTTCTCTATATATAATAAATCATTATTTGTTGAACAAAAAAAAAATTTTAAATAAAAATAAATTAAAAAAATTAATGTTTTCAAATTATACTTTTTCAAATTTGAACTTTTTTATAACTTTTTTTTGAAATTCTTTTTTTCAAAATTTCTTTTCGAAAATCAAAAATTATGTTTGAAACTATTTTTAACAAAAAAAATTATATTTTTAGGCATTTATTTATATATTTGTTAGAATCCTAAATTTCACATTCCAAAAACTTTACCTCACCCCTCACCTCTCAACTCTAAACACTAAGTATAGAATAGTTAACCTAGGGGTATAAGTATATTTTACCCTTCATTAAAAATAAGGGTAGATGTGATTAGTATAAACATAAAAAATGGTATTATGAATGGTATTATGAATGTATTGTAAAAGTAATTTTTATTTTAACACTGAAAAAAATAAAAATCTAAACTATCAACTATTGAAATTGTAAGATTTCACCTATGAGCGTATATGTAACAAAAAAAAATCACAAGTAAATTATATTTTAATATATAAATAAATAGTGTGTTATAATTTTTTATGATAATAGAATTACTTCTATTTTAATAGATAAGATAATAAGTGTGAAATAGTTCTATATAATTTATAAATCATTATAAATATATATTGATTCAATTATAATTAGATCTAGAAGCATTTACCATTGTGTATCTAAACGAGATGTGCTCAAGATTTATATAAAATATTTGATAAAAGTCTCATAAATGATTTAGAAACCAAAAAATGTTTTTAAATAATTTCAAAATTTTGTTAAATGATTTAAAAATCTCGTGTGGGTTCTAAAAAACATAAAATTTATAATAATGCCTTATATACAAAACTAATTATTTATATATGAATATACAACAATTATATTTATTTCTATAAAAATATATAAAAATATTTTAAATAATTATAAGTAAATAATTTATAATAAAAAAAATTGATGAAACATTATATATTATTTCTATAATTATGCAATTAGTTACCATAAATTATCATTTATCATATTACTTGTGTTTTTTGTAACTTGTATTAGTTAGTTCTAGAATTTATTTTTATTTTTAGATTTGATTAAAATAAATATTTAATAAAATCATCGACCAATTTTGAAACTTCACATCGGCACGTTAGCAGAAGTGATTTCTCAAACTAGAATAACTCTTGAAAGATGCAAATTTACGATTTTGTGATTACTAATAATTAAACCATAATTAAAAATATATATATTATAAGAAATAACAAAACGGAAACAAAAAAAAAAGTTTGGACTCTCTCTCCTAAAAGCTCCAACTTCTCTCTAGATTTTTCACAGTGAAATTGCTCCGGTGGCCGGCGTGCATCACGCCGCCGGTGCCCATCTCTTTTCTTTTTTTTTTGTCTATGTATAATATATTCGATCTATAGATGGAAAAATTTCTGGGAGCGGACGTTTATTTCGCAAGGCGACTTTTTGTTACGTTGTTAGCTCAAGCTTGGGCTTCGTCTTCTAATTCTCTTTAAAAGCATGAGTTTTGTTATGCTTCTTCGAGCTCCCTTGATTCAAAATTGAAGTGTGATGTTTTTGAAATTGATTATTCCTTGCTGGTTTATGTCTGTTCTTCTTTCAGTCGAATATAAATCTTACTTCTATTGTATTTAGTTAGTCGTTATGATTGGGAGTCAAGTGTTTCGTTGGAAGAATGAACAGATTGAAGGTTTTAGATCAACCAATCTGATGTCGGATTAAGTAAAGCTAGGGCTTCTCTGTTGAAAAGCGTCCGGGCAATGGATCTGTACTCAAGTTGGTTGGATTTTATATCGTGCTTATAACCAGCAGTGATATAAACAACTGAAGAAACTCAGAGATATATGGAGTTGTTGAACCAAACGAATTCTGTGGAGATAGACTCAGGAGAAGCGTAACGGCGGCGGAGAATCGGAGAGGAGTAGAAGCAGCGGAGATTGCAACTACTGCATGAAGGCCGCGTGTCATAATGTTTGCAGTCGTACGCGTGTAGGTTTGATACTGAGTTAGCAAATCTTCATTTGGGCTTTAATGTTATTATACAGTTTATTTGGGCCTCGATAATATAAGCCCTATTCGTTGTAATATCTGGCCTTAGGGCCTTTTAATGAAAGACGACAAAAAAAAAAAAAATTGTTTCCCTTTTGTTTTTTGTAGGGTTTCTCCACCGAACGAACGCTCTTCTCATCATCTCCATCTTAGACGGTCCTTTTTTCCGCCACAACCGGCTTCGTCTCCATCTGCCCTATAGACTATGTCTCCGACATCCTCCACTTGAACCCACCTTTGTCTCTGTGTTTCCCGACAAACCCGAATCGATTTCACCTCAGTCACTTCTGGCGTCAGTTGCAACTTACTCTAATCTGTGAGTCTTTAATCTATGCTATTTGAGTTTTTGTTATTGTAGATTAGTTGATTGCATGTGGAAATTTTGGAACCCTAATTCCCAATTTCATCTAACCTTCGACTTCAAATCTGTTAGACATAGTTTGGTTCTGAATGAGAATTGAATTTTTTTTTTTTTTTTTTTTTGTAACTTAAGAGCAATTGAATTGATTCAAAGGTAATGTGTGCTATCTTGTTTACCAAAAATTCATATGGCCATTTTTTTCTTTTAATCTGACGTCTGAGTAGGTCATTGTTATCTCTTAATACATTGGAATATATTTAGCAATGAGCGACGAATGACGTTATTTAAGATATTTCTTGAAGCGGGGGGACCAAAGGTTTCAGCTTGAGAAGACGATGAAGATTCTTCCTGGTGGCGGGGCTGATGAAAGTAAAATACGCATTGAACAACCAGAGGACATGTCGTCTCACCCAGAGGTGGGTTCATTTACGGGTGGAGTTAGTGCTAAGGGCTTTGGAAGTGAGATATCCGTGATGTCGTTTGATAGTGAGACGCTTCAGAGATACGCTACTATCAGATCAAGAGAAGCAGTTGGGATCATTGAGAAGCACACCGAGGCGTCGTTTGGTAAGCCTGAGATTGTAAGCACACCGCAAGGCACGGGGTATTCACCCAAGGATGAGCAGATAAAGATCAGCTTTGTGGAATGAAGAGGCTTGTCTTGGAGGCTGTGACTTTTTTTGGGTCGTTTCTTTGGGATGTTGAGAGTCATGTAGATGTTAGGTACCAGTTTGTATTGAACTAGAAAAATGGTCTGTAATGCAAATGACTAACTTATGTAACATTAAGAAATATCCGTTTTAAAAACTAAAAAATAATTAAAAGTTACATTTTAAGTTAGTTTTTATTCTCCACCAGAAACACCAGATGTCTCTACCCTCTGCCTTCACCACTTTATTTATTAGTTTGTATTCTCCTCCAGAACACCAGATTTTGTACGATGAGCTTTCCAGTAATCTATTTGTGCAAAACAACGAGCATCAACTCGTTTGAAAGGAAGGACATATAAGAAACTGATATATGGTGTAAAAATTTTTCCTTTATATATCATCTCTTAGAATGGCTTTGAGATCCGAATCACAGGAGCTAAGGCTACGTGAATGCAGCTGCAATTTATACAAAACACTGAGCCCTTTATGTCATGCTAGACACAACTCTTGACTATCTTAAGACCAAACCATATCAAATGTCTTAAACCTCATGGTTACAGATTTATACTACACACAATGCTATTAACAGGTGAGGATTTAGTATCAAGCTGAGCTTCCAATACAGAGAATGATCCGTCGTTTGCAAGGATCAAGAAAAAAAATTCATGAGCGTGAAAGGGAAGGCATATACATACATTATTGTCGGGCCAGAGTTGATAGATCCACCAGAACAGCCAAAATTTGTTACTTGATCATTGTCCATTTCAAATAGCCATGTTTTTCAACTTTCCACAAAAGAGAATGATGTAATCTATTTTTCTCAAATGGGATGAAGAAAACGACGAAAGTTGCAAAATTTAAAACCTAATTATGGTCTTAATTACATAAGAAATAAATATGAGTTATTCTAGTAATAACACAATAAACTAGAGAGGGATGAACGTTTATGACAATTAGCTTGTTAAATCTAGATTTCAATCTGATTTCGGTTCAGTTTCTTCAATTTTTCAGTATACAGTTTATAAAAATTAGCTACCATATATTTGAATCATATCTAGTTTGGTTCGGTTTATATATTATCGATTTTCGGTTTATTCGGTTTTATACTAAGAAACCATAATTATATTTATCTTTATAGCAAATTTTAGTTTGCATGATTAGAAATCAAATTTATTAAAACATAAATACATATTCCTTACTTTAAGTTTTAAATATAATATTTTCTGTTTTATTTAACTATTAAAATAAAAGTAAGAAAAATAGTAAAATCATATTATTATATAATTATATTTTAGCACAATATTTACCGTTACAAAATGATTTGTATTTACTTTGATGAAAATGAGAGAAACAAAATAACATTTTTAGCTTAAAACAAAAAAAAAATTATTTAAATCAATGTTTAAATTATGAATATCATATTTATAAAATAATTTATGTATATATTATTAATTTTATTATGAAATATTTATATATATATACACATATATATGTATACTAATATATTTAATTAATTGGTTTCTTCGGTTGGATCAGTTAATATACCAAACTATATTCATATACTTCGGTTTCTTAAAAATAATATCCATTCGGATTATTCGATATCACCAAATCCAAAACACTTTTTATATTTCGGTTCAGTTTGGTTTTAATTGGTTTTGTTTTACCTGATTGAACATATAATGAACGTTTCTTGAAGGCAAAACTACTCATGAAGATCACAAAGACTCGTTCTGTAAGAACATGAAGAGTTTTGGTAATCCAAAGTAAATGTTTTTACATTTCACTTGTAAACGTTATTTCATAGGTAACTACTCTGTTTGAATGTGTTTATATATCTTTACTTTATCAAACTTTATGATTTGTTCGGCGAAAAAAAAAACTCTATTAGATATGGCCTTTTGCGTGTAAACTGAAACCCAAAAGAATAATAACAGCAGAGTTTTCTACTGCAGAGCTTCAATATACAAAACATAAAGAAAAGGCCACCATGCATCCAGCCACACGACCGCTTCTACTGCTGAAAGTAGCTCGAACTTCTACTGACCCAATTGAGATTTGTTCCTATCAATAGCCACATGAATCTTCAGTTTTAAAAACTCCAAAATGGCTCATAAAGTGAGACTACAACCTACGTTTTATGATACTCGATGACATAATAAGAGATCTCATCATTTTGAGCTCTAAATAGGCATGTTGATCAGATCAAACAACACAAAAACGCTTCAGAAGTAGTAATGAAACTGGTGCTAACCTCAACAGACTCAAGAAGTTCTTCCATTGTGCTTTGTACATCGTCAGTAAACTCAGAGATAACTCTGTATAGTCGTATTTCAATACTTTTGTGTTCTGCAGTTTTTTTAATAGAGACATATGCTTTAACATTAAAGCCAAAAATGATGGCTTCAGTCGCTGATGCTAAATCAACATCATTGTTGCTTACATCCGTAGGAAAGAAAATTTCCATTAGGAAGTGGCTATGTCTGTTTGAAAGCAAAACATCACAAAACCCTCGAATCTCTCGACCCCCACGAAACCCTCCTCCAAACTCCCCACCATTGTCGTAACCTGCAACGCCGGCTCTCCATTCCGCCTCGTCACCTTCATCTCTTTCACAAACTGGTCCTCTGATCTCTCCATCTCATCCACAATACTCAAAGCTCTCTACCGTTCTCTCATCTCCCTCTATTTTCCCAAGGCGGAATCTTTGTTAAGACGATGTGTGTACATGCTACGATGATGTTTACGATGAGGTTGATTGAAGATGCCGATAGGTGCTAATATGATGTTGGATGAATCTAGGTTAAGATGATTTTGGATGAATCTAGGTTAAGATACTTTTTCCTAGCAAGTATAACGTTGGAATAACATTTTTAAAAATTAATTATAGTAACCCCATGTAAGCAAATTGGCATGATAAAGAGATGGCATTCATTTTGTAATTAATACAAAATTGAAGTTACATTTTTTTTAAAGATATCCAATTAATATATAAGGGATTTGTGTCATTCTAGCAAACTTCCTGAATTCTTATTGTTTTTAACTTTTCTGTTGATAATGAATTTGAGATTGCGGTTTTTTTCATTCATTGAGTTGGGATTGACTGCTTCATTGAAAAAAAAAAGATTGTTCAATTGCCTAATTTGACTTAATCTTCCCAATATCTCATCCCAATCGGCTTTTGCACCTGCATATTTTTGTTTGTTTCTCTTTTAGAATATGTCGAGTTTTACCCGGAGATAGCAGCTTTAATACTTTTTAAGATTAGAAAAAAGGACAACTTTATGAAAAGATTTATTAACTCCCTCTGATTTGCTACTGTTAGTCATATAGGTTTTTATCATCAACTAGGAAGCCCCGCCCGTAGGGCGGGATATAATTTACTTGTCATCTATGTTATTATTTTTTGTACGATGTTGTGTAGGCCTGGGATTTCAAACCGAGCCGAAATTTCCGAACCGAACCCAACCTCGGTTTTGTCAATTCGGTTTTGTTTCGGTTAGTAAGATGGAACCAATCGGCAACAATGCAAATTGTATTCCGTTTTCGGTTCGGACGGTTCGGTTGTTGGGATTGTGAAATCCCGTGTCCAACTCTATATTGTCCGATTAGTACGATATTGTCCACTTTGGGCCTTAACCAAGCCCGCATGGATTTACTTTTGGTTTCCTTCCCAAAAGGCCTCGTACTAATTAGAGTTGGACATCTCTTTATATATTAGACACTTCTTGTCTAAATTCCAATGTGCTCTCATTCTCCCCCTCAAGCTAAGGACCACACACCTTGTGCCCTTTCCTCTAGTGAATCATCTCGGTGCCTTGTCGCATCTTCGACATTCGACACCCTTAGTCGCAAGGTTACTTTGAGTTGCTTTGAGGATGCTCTTCCCACAATTTCAGGATCTTCTGACTAATCTCTGCCGAACTTCCCTTTCCACCTTGAAGGGTCTCATTCCTACTCGAAGGGTATTTTGGTCGTCTTGCAGATCTTCGTCAAACCGCTCTGATACCAATTGTTGTACCAATTGTTGGGATTGTTAAACTCATGTCCAACTCTATATTGTCCGATTAGTACGATATTGTCCACTTTGGGCCTTAACCAAGCCCGCATGGATTTACTTTTGGTTTCCTTCCCAAAAAGCCTCGTACTAATTAGAGTTGGACTTCTCTTTATATATTAGACACTCCTTGTCTAAACTTCCAATGTGTGACTTGGATTGACATCTCTCATCGGTTAGGCCAAACCGAACGGTTAACCGAAATAAAGCTCTATGAATTCCTATAATGTTCTTCTCCCTGAACCATGACGAAGAAGATTCATTACACCACTCAGATGGAATCCTACCTTAACGTCTTCGATGAAGTTTCTTTGTTTGTAAAACGTTTACGGCGGCTAGAAAAAAAAAGACTGCAACTTCCCGAAACGTATCAGGGTAGAAGAAGAAGATACGTTTAGAATTTTTAAAATGAGCCTTGCTGGATTTGTAGTGGGTATATTGATTAATAGTAAAGAACCTAATTAAATCTATAATTTATGGCAAGCCCAACATAAACTAAGGTTGCCCTAATATTAATTTCTTCTCCTACACTTGCGACAAATGTGCCTGAACGGCTACGCCGCTCGATCCAACGCTTCACCTGATAGATACAGCGAAAATAATTTTCAGGTAAGACCTCGTTGCCGTACTCAATGATCTGTCTCTGGACAATCAGTCTCGGCCATTTTTCTCTTCAAGATCCCTCGCGATTCAATAGCTGTAGGTACGAACTGGGCCGATCTAATCTATTACAAACCGAAAATTCTGCAAATTTGAAGAAGATTTGAAACGTAAACCGAATATTTAGGTTCAATTCGGCAACAAATCGTAAAAACCGAACTAACCGAAACCGAACCGATCCAAACCGTAATTAATTTCGGTTCAATTCGGCAGAAATTTTTCAATCCGAAATAACCGACAAACCGAAGTAACCGAACCGAATTATCCGACTAAACCGAACTCGCAGGTTTATAACAGTCACAACCGACACAACCGGTTACTTCGGTTCGTCGGTTATTTTGTGCACAATAGCTGTAGGTACGAAATAACCAACATAATAATTGTTCTCATTTAGGTTTGCATTTGTAAGAGATGTTTAATAATTTTGGTAACTCGGCAAACATTTTTATTTTGTATTCAATTGACAAAGAGTATTTTGTGTTCAAAATGTACCACTGAATATAAAATTATCAGATATATTTGTATAACCATAGTTTATTTTTGTCTATCGTTAAAAATGCCTTGAAATTTTAATTTATGATTTTAAAATTGACAATTAGTTTTGGTTCAAAACATACTCATGGTTAAAAACATATTTATTAAATATATATGTAGGGTTAAAATATTTGGTTTAATTGTTAAAGAAATAAGTTTAACTTTTGTTTTTATAAAATTGTGTTAAAATTTTATTCATGATTTTTGAAATTATTGTTATTTTGTATTCAATTGACAAAAAGTAAACCAGTGAATAAATATTTATGGAATATGTTTTCATAAAATGTGTTAAAAATTTGGTATACATGTTAATTAAACAAAAGTTATGGAAGAATTTATAAATCCCTTATATACTAAATCATAAGTCACCTTACCAATAAAATTTTGACACATAATCATGTTTTTTTAAGAAAATATCTAATATCAATAAGAGAAAATTGTGAATCGATTTTATTTTTGAAACCAAAATTTAAATCCCTAAATTTTCTGTACCACGTTCAAGTTTTAAAATATGAAATATGTCATCTGTAACTTCCAACCATGCCACGTCTCTATGATTCTTTCGGTTTAAATTTTTATATATAACTTTTTTTTACATGTCTTTTACTTTCAATCGTTTCTTCTTCTTCTTCATCTTTTTTTTTTTTGTGTTTGGCTGTACCAAAAAATCTATACAAGTTTGTACTTTGTTGATCTTTTTCATATTCATTTTTTCTTTCAGTTTAATACTTTCTAATTAGTTTACGAAAAAAAATCTTTCTAATTCTTTTTGCATGATCTATCTATATACTACTAAACATGATCATATTTCAATGCTTAGTTCTTCAACAGAGAAAAATTCAGAGCTTCGTCATGGATCGAGGTAATAATAAGAATATATGAATCTACTATATACAAGTAGGTAGATTTTACAAATATATTTGTTATGGTTTAACTATTTACAAATACGTTTTCTTATAGCAGATTAAAAATCTGTTTATGAGTCTATTATGTTCAAATTGACTATTTTATATCTTTTTTTTTTTTTATCCTTGAAGTTCCAGGTAAATGGTGACTACAGAAGAAGATGATTGAGAAAAATCTAAAAATATGTTATTTTATTTTTAGTTGGCCATCTATCGTTTTTAGTGGTCTTTGTATATAAAGACCTTTGAACAATTATTTCCATTAATTATTTATTCGTAATTTATTTTAGTTTCACCTTTTTCATTATATTAAATAAAGATATTAATATTTACAAAAAAATACAAATACAGATAAATCTGAATGGACCAAATTTAGTATTTTAACTATTTTTATGTGTTGGTATATATATATATATAAACTTTATCGATCAAATATGTATCTCTTTTCCCTAAAAATTAGAAGTTTTTGCAATCAAACACCAACACCAACCAAGTTGCTCTGGTCTGGTGGTATAGGAGCTCCAGCTGGAGTGCCCGCCCCTGGGTTCGAGCTTTGGCCACTGCGGAATTTACATGTGGACTGCAGCACCTGAGACCGAAGACCATTACACGGTGAGCCACATGGTGACGTCCTGGCAGCGTCCATGCTCACTTCGGTCTCTAGTCTGGACCACTTCGGTGGGGCCAGGATACTCGGTTAACAAAAAAAAAAAAAAAATTAAAAAAAAAAGAAAAGAAAAAGAAAGAAAAAGGGGGCTAGCAAGTTTGTTAGGAGCTAAGGGGGGATCATACTAGTCTTTAAATAATTCGCTGAAATGTCGGTTTCCATACACCTATTAGAAATAATTGTACTCAATTGTTCAAAGTTCCAAACAAATATTCAGTTTCAAACATATTACACCACATTCAAAATAAGTTTCGAACCCATGTTGTACTAACTTATTGATCAAAGACGATCACATCACAAGTTTACAACAATAACAGAATAGAGAAAACAACTTGCACTAAAACTCTTAAACACACATATAGCTCAAGCTGAATTAGATATAGGCCCTGTTCGTTTGTGTGAAATGATCCATCTGGGTGAAGATGCAAATCGATGTTCGTTTTGTGCATTATAATGCTACATCCAGATGGATCACCCAGCTGAATTTTTAAAAACTCATCTCAAATTCTCACCCAAATGAAGGTGAGTCTTGATGGTGCATCTGGATGCAGATGCATCTTTTCCAGTCCAAAATGATAAATGACAAAAATGACCTTTTAAAATTAAAATATTATTTTTTTTCAAATCCTAAATTCTATTTTTTGCATATACATTTTTCTGCTATAACCAAAAAATGCATTTTCTCGCAAAAACTGAAAAATACACTTTCCCGCCAAAACCGCAAGATGCGTTTTTTCGCAAAAAAAACGTAAAACACACATTTCTATAAAAACACATTTTTCGGCCAAACCAGTAAAACCACACTTTTCGACCAAAAACAGAAAAATCGCATTTTCCCGTTAAAAAAAAAGAAGCATTTTCCCGCCAAAACACAAAAAATGCATTTTCCCGCCAAACTCCAAAAAGCATTTTCGGGCCAAAATCGCAAAAAGCATTTTTTCGCCAAAACCGGAAAACACAATTTTCTTGCCAAAACCGGAAAAACGCAATTTTTCCGCCAAAACCGGAAAAATGCATTTTCTCGACAAAACCGGAAAACACAATTTTCCGCCAAAACCGGAAAACAGAATTTTCTCGCCAAAACCGGAAAAAATGCATTTTCCCGCCATAACTGGAAAACACTATTTTCCCGCCAAAATCGGCCCCGCCAAAACCGCAAAAATGCTTTCCCCGCCAAAATCGCGAAAATGTTTTTCCCGCCAAAATCGCGAAAATGCTTTTCCCGCCAAAATCGCGAAAATGTTTTTCCCGCCAAAACTGGAAAACAGAATTTTCCCGCCAAAACCGGAAAATAGAATTTTCCCGCCAAAACCCGTAAAACGCATTTTCCCGCCAAAACCGGAAAACACAATTTTCCCGCCAAAATCGCGAAAAAAAACTTTTCCCGCCAAAATGGCGAAAAAAACTTTTCCCATCAAAAACATTTTTCCCGTCAAAAACATTTTTCCCGCCAAAACCGCAAAACACACTTTTCCCGTCCAAACCGCAAAACATATTTTTCCGCCAAAACAACAAAAATGCACTTTTTCGCCGAAAACACATTTTTCTTCAAAAACCGCAAAAATATTTTCCGCCAAAACCGCAAAACACACTTTTCCCGTCCAAACCGCAAAACATATTTTTCCGCCAAAACAACAAAAATGCACTTTTTCGCCGAAAACACATTTTTCTTCAAAAACCGCAAAAATATTTTCCGCCAAAACCGTAAAACTACTATTTTCCGCCGAAACGTAAAAAAATATATTTTAATCATTTTATTAACAAGTCCAACTGGATGTAGATGGAAGTTAAAAAATGAAAAGCAAACGAACGTGGTTGCATTCAGATGATTCATCTGGATGCATGGACGAAATGAAGAAACGAACAACGCCTAGATGGAGCATCTGGATAAAACATCTAGATGAACCATCTGGATGCATCTTCCAGATGTACAAACGAACAGGGCCATAAAAAGGAACCAAAATACACTCAGCTATTTCACGTGGAGAACACGTACGTGTTTCAAGTGCTACTTTCAGTTCCTGCACATTTACAGAAACAACAATTGCATTGCACACAATCATAAAAAGAATGTCCATACCTTTGCTCTATGAGCAATTAATTACCTTGAGTTTGGTGGAAGAGCAGAGCTGGTTCTTTCAGTTTCTTTTCTTCTCTTTCCATACGTATCAGGTTCTGATGCTTCTTCTCCTTGAATCTCATCGTCAAACTTCGTTCTGATTATAAGAAGAAGTTAAATCCATCTGCAAAAACGAAAACAGTCACAACCAGTTATTTATAAACACTACAAAACTTAGTCTTTTATCTATAAAGAGTCTGTGTGCATATAGGACATACCTGAGTGAGAACGAATATAACATTTTTTCAACGCAACTTTTATTATAAAACAGATACATATGATCTGGGTTATGAAAGATCACTAATGTAGCGGTTACCAGCTAATAACAAATAGTCACTTTAACTAAAGTCTCTTAAACTGGATTCATAAGGCTTAGGCATGGGCATAAAATCCATAATCTGAAATCCGAACCGAGCCCGAACCAAAAAACCTGATCCGTACCCTGTCTGAAATGTAAAAAATACCCGAATAGATCTTGTAAGGTGGTACAAAACATATCTGAACCCGAAGTGTTATTAACCGAACCCGAACGGATAACCCGAAAAACCGAAAAAACCAAAAAATCCGAAAAGATAATCAAAGAAACTGTTCCGAATGTCCAGACTAATATACAATATAATTATATGAAACATGAATATATACTTCAAATATTCTATTTCATATTTATTTTGATATGGTATCTAACAATAAGTATTTAAAATTTAAATAACTACTTTAAATACTTAATTATATATACATAAGTATATATTTCTTATGTTTTGCTTTTAAATTTTAGATTTTATTTCGGATATATCTGAACCGATCTGATATAACCCGAATCCGAATGATATATGATTACTTTATGGGTTCTATGATGTGATACAAAATCGACCCGAACCCGATGTGTTATATCCGAACCCGACTCGTACTTGCAAATTTATTAGAATGGAACCTAAGAGGTGTTATAAAAAAGAACCAAAATCCGAAAAACCCGACCCGAACGCCAACGGGTACCCGAACGCCCACGCCTAATAAGACTGTTAAAAGACTCATCTGATAACAAGACACAAAAGGTACGCAGAGAAGTTCATCATCACCAAGAACCGAACATAAAACCAAAATTTTCAATTTCAAGCAAAGCTTTGAACTTTCTAAAAAAAAAAAAATTTTGTAACATCTAAACATAACTAAAGCTAAGACATGAACATACTGAAGAATCAGACATGTTATATCTTCAAATCAGAGTAGAAGATAACGGAGGTAGCCATTTTTGTCTCTGAAAGTTTATAAATGCAATGATTGAAAGGATCAAAGTGATGATTTGCAGGGTATGAAACTTACATATTCACTACAAGAACACACAAGTTTAGCGAGGAAACTTAACGAGGAAAACTAATCTTCGTAAATTTATGTCGACTTTACGAGGAATTTACGAGGAAATATAAAATCAACGTTATTTCCTCGTAAAATAACGACGAAATCATTTCGTCGTAAAGTCGATGTAATGTCACGTGGCTTTTATGAGGAAATATTCTTTCCTCGTAAACTCAACGTAAATGTAGCGTGTACTTTACGAGGAAATATTTTACATCTACTTAGCGAGGAAATTTTGAATCCACCAACTTTGTAGATGTAACACGTTTTTTTTCCGGCAACCTAACTAAATTTCGTCGTAAATTTCTAGCAAAACTACAACTACCAAATTCAAAAATTTCCTATAAATACGGACGTTTGAACATCATTTTAAACACACCAACAAGAAAAAAAAATTTCGGGCTCCGGGAATATTTTCGAGTTGCGGAGGTGGATGTATATGCATAGAGATGCTAACGGGAGAGTGACGAAAGAAGACCTTGCGGGGCTGGAGACATTTATGATTCAAGCAGATTCCACACCGCTCGCCCAAGAAAGCGGTAAGATGTTCTGTCCTTGTTAATTCCACGTAATCAGAAATCATCGTAAAGACCTCGTAACCGGAAAACGCGGGCCTTGCTATTTCCTCGTAAATAAAAAAGCGGGCTTCACTAATTCCTCGTAAATGAACGACCAATTAGGGACTACCGTTGTAATATTTAAAAAAAAGAAGAGAAGAAAGATACTAGAATCACAAGTGGGAAGAAACAAGGCGAGACCTACGTAAGTCTAGCCTTGTCTCCGCCCACATGTGTTCCAGTATCTTTCTTCTCCTTCTTCTTTTTTCAAATCTTTCTAATTTGAGAAGCAAACTGGTGAGTAATTATCTCTGTTTTGAGAAGCAAATTGGTGAGTTTATCTTTGATTTGAGAAGCAAACTGGTGAGTATTTATAGGAAATTTCGAAAGGTTTTACGACCAATTAGCTTCGTCTCATTCCTCGTAAATAAAAAAGGGGGCCTCGCTAATTCCTCGTAAATGAACGAGGACGTTACGAGGAAACCAAACACGGGCCTCGCGAGTTCCTCGTTAAAGGGAAGATGGGTTTGGGGTTTGGAATATATGAAGTAGAAGATAAAGAAGATGGGGTTTGGGGTTTCGTATTTTAGGGATTTAAACGTAATCCTCGTAATTTACTCGTAAAATAACGAGGAAATAACGACAAAATTAAAAAATAAAGAATGCATGACTCGTTAATTCCACGTAATCAGAAATCGTCGTAAAGACCTCGTAACCTGAAAGAACACCGGCCTTGCTATTTCCTCGTAAAATAAAAACATGGGCCTTGCTATTTCCTCGTAATTTAACGTGGGCTTTACGAGGAAAAAAACGCGGGCCTTTGTAATTCCTCGTAAATTTACGAGGAAATTACGAGCATATCTTATCTCTTATATATACTCGCGAGCGCTCACACTTTCATTTCGTCTCAACTTCCTCTCCACTTCCTCTCTATTTCGTAGCAATGGTAACTCTCTCTAATTCCTCTCTAATTTGATTAGTTTTGGATAGATTAGGTGGATAGTGTAGGGAATTTAGATAGGTTTACGAATTTTAAGTTAATTAGTATTGATTAGGTGGTTAATGTAGGGAATTTAGCTAGATTTATAGAAATTGTTAATTATAGAATTTGTTAATATTATGTTGATGTTAACTTCAAAAATTAATTTTTTTTGCAGGGCCTTCGAAAGAACATGCTTACTCCCCATTACAGAGAGTTGTTCGGTGAGCCTGGTAGTCGTTTAGACCCGCCTTCTTTGGCTCCCAGTTCTTCTTCAGCTCCCGATTCTTCGGGTCCGGAGACTGTCCCCGAGACTCAGTCTTCTCAGAGAGTCTCTCGGTCGCCTTCTTCTAGTGCACCATCGGTTCCTCATGTACCTCCTCCTGTGCCTCCTCCGATGGCTCTTCCGATGCCCACCGAGATTCATCCCGATTTGATGGTGCCTCCGAGTGCTCCTTACTCGCAGTACACTGTCGAGGACCTTCTCGGTCAGCCAGACAGAGAAGGTTTACCAGTCACAGACCCCGACCGACTGGACAGAACTTTGTGGTATGTTACATTAATTATTATTTTTTAATTCTTTTAAAATTCTTTTATAACATTAAAAAATAATTTATACTTTAAATTTGTTTTTTTTTTCAGGTTTGGAGTTGGCGGATGTCTTGCATCGGACGTAACCGACACGATCAAAAGTTACTTCTCCATGCCACATCCGAATTGGAAAAAGACGCCGATCTACGTCAGAAAGACGTGGTTCAAAATTTACGTTGTAAGTTACTATTAATTATATATACTTTAATTTTTTCATGATTTATAACTTTTTTTTTAAAACTAATTATTAATTTAATTTTTTTTTACAACAAAAATATCATTGGTCTATGGGGGTCTGAGCTCACCACGGATGTGTGGGATGGTCTCATCCGTTATTGGCGGGATCCTGACGCCATTAGAATCATTCAGTCTTGCTCTGCCTCCCGTAACACGATAGATGAGAACGGCCACGGGCCGATGCTTCACTCTACGGGGCAAAAACCCACGCCGGTGTCCGTTTGGAAATGATAATTAAATATTTTATTTAATTATTTTTTTAATATATATATATATATGTCGGAAATGCAACAATTCGAAATTGGCAAATCGTGAAAATGTTTGGAAGCATTTAATAAATAGAGGTTTCAAGCCAAATTACTATATTTGGTTTCAACATGGAGAAGGTTATAATTATGATCAAAATGAAGCTAGTAGTAGTAATAGCAATTTTCAGGAAGAACCGGTTGATCATCATTTGCATAATGAACATAGTTACCATCAGGAGGAACAGGTGGTAGATTATGATAAGGTTCATGATATGGTAGCTGATGCATTCGTAGCTCATGATGAAGATGAAGAACCTAACATAGATGCAAAAAAGTTTTCTGAAATGTTAAATGCGACGAATCAGCCACTTTACAGTGGTTGTCGAGAAGGTTTCTCTAAATTGTCGTTGGCTGCTAGAATGATGAATATTAAAACTGATCACAATCTACCTGGAAGTTGCATGAATGAATGGGCAGACTTGTTTAAAGAGTATTTGCCGGAAGACAATGTGTATGTTGATTCTTATTATGAGATTCAGAAACTGGTTTATAGTCTTGGGTTGCCTTCGGAGATGATAGATGTTTGCATCGAAAATTGCATGATCTACTGGGGAGATGATGAGAAGTTAGAAGAATGTAGATTCTGCAAGAAGCCACGATTCAAGCCGCAGGGACGTAGACGTAATAGGGTACTGTACCAAAGGATGTGGTACATACCAATTACAGACAGATTGAAAAGATTGTATCCGGAGGGATGAGATGGCATGTCGAGCATACTCAGACGGATGGTGAGATGACTCATCCATCAGATGCAAGAGCCTGGAAACATTTTAACAAAGTACATCCATAATTTGCTAGCAATAGCCGGAATGTGTATCTTGGATTATGCACAGATAGATTTAGTTCATTCGGAATGTCAGGGAGACAATATTCATTGTGGCCAATCTTTCTTAATACAACCTGCCACCAGAGATGTCCATGCAACGGAAGTTGCTATTCTTGACCATATTAATACCTGGTCCGAACCATCCTAAAAGGTCTCTGGATGTTTTCCTATAACCACTGATAAAAGAGTTGAAGGATTTGTAGTCAACAGGGGTGAGGACGTATGACTGCTCAATGAAGACGAATTTTACGATGCGAGCGATGCGTTTGTGGACCATAAGTGACTTTCCTGCCTATGGGATATTGTTTGGATGGACTACACATGGGAGATTAGCTTGTCCATATTGTAATGGAACGACATATGCGTTTCAACTGAAGAATGGTAGGTAGACAAGTTGGTTCGATTGTCACCATCGATTTCTTCCCATTGCCCATCCGTACCGAAAAAACAAGAAATTGTTTAGGCACAAAAGGGTTGTGAGAGACACTCCTCCTCCATATCTAACTGGAGAACAAATTGAAGCGCAAATCGACTACTACGGAGCTAACGAAACAGTTTGTTGTGGTGGTAATTGGCATGTCCCCGTATATTATAACGCAATAATTTTATAATAGTTTAGTTTGCAATAATATATGACTAATAATGTGTTCAATTGTTTTTGGAATATACAAGGCATTGGAGCATTTTTCAGGGATCTGAGCACACGCACTCTTAAAGAAGAAGTCGTGGAACAGCTTCAGGAGTAATCTCATTGTGCAACTTGGAGAAGATATTTCCTCCGAGATTTTTTGACGTCAAGGAGCATCTAGCTGTCCATCTCCCATATGAGGCATTGCTTCGTGGACCTGTACATTATGGATGGATGTATCAGTATGAGCGAGCCATGAAATATTTGAAGGGAAAAGCAAATAACCTCGTAAAAGTTGAAGGTTCTATAATTGCTGGAAGTTTGACAGAAGAAACTTCTCACTTCACATCGTACTACTTTGCGTCAAAAGTACGTACCCGGAAAATAGCTCCAAGAAGATATGATGATGGTGGTGTCGCGCCAACATATGAAGTTGCTGTTGTTCCAGACATCTTTAGCCAGATTGGGCGACTCGGTGGGAAATCAAAAGAGGTTTGGTGGTCGAGTGAAGAAGACGCTCATAGTGCACACACCTATATTCTACTCAATTGCGAGGATCCATTGATGTGTTATTTTGAAAGGTAGCATATATGAACACTTCTAAACACATATAAGTATAAATTATATAATTGCCAAAGATTAATTAATATAAAATGTGATTTTACAGCCTATTTGTTTCTCAAGTCGAAGAAACATTCTCAGGTATATCAACAAGTGACGTAGACCAAAGGAAAGATCAGCACTTTATTAAGTGGTTGAAGAATCATGGATTCACTCAAACTCTTAATTTTTTCAGGTCGATCAAACTCTTTTTTCATACATGATTTGTATTTCAACGTTCTCTTTATTTTTGCAAGTTGATTATGACGACGACGGAGATTATCCTAAGTGGTTACACAAAGTAATTCAATCTTCACTTGTAAAGGTCACCACACCACATATGTATTTCACACGAGGCTATACTTTTCACACATATGAGTATGGTAGACAGCGGGCGACCATTGACTATGGAATATGTGTGAAAGGGAAAACAGATTTCTACGGGATCTTGACGGAGATTATTGAAGTCGAATTCTCAGGGATATTGAAGCTGAAATGCGTCCTCTTCAAATGTGAATGGTTCGACCCCATCGTCAACAGAGGTGTTCGGTTTAACAAGTTCGGTGTAGTTGATGTCAATGATGGACGAAGGTACAACAAATTCTTTTTTTGCCATACATGAGCAGAATAAATTAATTTCTATGTTTTCTTTATTTTTGCACGTACAACAAATTCAAGCCTTTTCATCTTAGCTTCACAAGTAGACCAAGTTAGCTTCCTTCCATACCCTCAGATGAGAATATCGGGAATAAATTTGTTAGCCGTGATCAAAGTTACACCTCGAGGACGAATCATCAGTGGAGAAGAACCACCATTGCAAGAGGAACAGATAAATGAAGTCGAGGAACCTGAACAAGAAATTGATGACATCCTTCTCATTGATCCGCATAATCATGAGTACGAAGATCTTTCCGACGATGCCACGTATGAAGCTGTTGAAGACGAGTTTAATGAAAATGATGATGTTTCTAGTGATGACGAGAATGTCTATATATCCGATAGATGTATTTGTTTTTAATAAGATTGATTTTCAGACTTAATGCATGTGAATTCAAAAGGTTTTACGACCAATTAGCTTCGTCTCATTCCTCGTAAATAAAAAAGCGGGTCTCGCTAATTCCTCGTAAATGAACGAGGACGTTACGAGGAAACCAAACACAGGCCTCGCGAGTGCCTCGTTAAAGGAAATATGGGTTTGGGGTTTGGAATATATGAAGTAGAAGATAAGGAAGATGGGGTTTGGGATTTCGTATTTTAGGGATTTAAACATAATTCTCGTAATTTCCTCGTAAAATAACGAGGAAATAACGACGAAATTAAAAAATAAAGAATGCAGGACTCGTTAATTCCACGTAATCAGAAATCGTCTTAAAGACCTCGTAACCTGAAAACGCGGGCCTTGCTATTTTCTCGTAAAATAAAAATACGGGCCTTGCTATTTCCTCGTAATTTAACGTGGGCTTTACGAGGAAACAAAACGCGGGCCTTTGTAATTCCTCGTAAATTTACGAGGATATCTAATCTCTTATATATACTCGCGAGCGCTCACACTTTCATTTCGTCTCAACTTCCTCTCTACTTCCTCTCTATTTCGTAGCAATGGTAACTCTCTCTAATTCCTCTCTAATTTGATTAGTTTAGAATAGATTAGGTGGTTAGTGTAGGGAATTTAGATAGGTATACGGATTTTATGTTAATTAGTGTTGATTAGGTGGTTAATGTAGGGAATTTAGCTAGATTTATAGAAATTGTTAATTATAGAATTTGTTAATACTGTTGATGTTAACTTCAAAGATTAAATTTATTTGCAGGGCCTTCGAAAGAACATGCTTACACCCCATTACAAAGAGTTATTCGGTGAGTCTGGTAGTCATTTAGACCCGCCTTCTTTGGCTCCCGGTTCTTCTTCAGCTCCCGGTTCTTTGGGTCCGGAGACTGTCTCCGAGACTCAGTCTTCTCAGAGAGTCTCTCGGTCGCCTTCTTCTAGTGCACCATCGGTTCCTCATGTGCCTCCTCCGATGGCTCCTCCGATGCCCGCCGCTCCTGTGCCTCCTTTGATGGCTCCTCCGATGCCCGCCGATATTCATCCCGATTTGATGGTGCCTCCGAGTGCTCCTTACTCGCAGTACACTGTCGAGGACATTCTCTGTCTGCGACCGACCAGACGGAACTTGTGGTATGTTACACTAATTATTATTTTTTAATTCTTTTAAAATTATTTTATAAAATTAATAAATAATGTATACTTTAAATTTGTTTTTTTTCAGGTTTGGGGTTGGCGGATGTCTTGCATCGGACGTAACCGACACGATCAAAGGTTACTTCCCCATGCCACATCCGAACTGGAAAAAGACGCCGATCTACGTCTGAAAGACGTGGTTCAAAATTTACGCTGTAAGTTACTATTAATTAATTATATATACTTTAATTTTTTCATGATATATTTTTTTAAAAAACTAATTATTAATTTAATTTTTTTTTACAGCAAAAATATCATTGGTCCATGGGGGTCAATGAGAGGGCGAGGAAAGCGTTTTACGCGAAGGGGAAAGTTCGCTTGTTGGACACGGTCTCCAACTGGAAGGGTGACTGGATCGTGAAGGGGTATGAGCGTGGCAAACCCGTTGAGCTCACTATGGATGTGTGGGATGGTCTCATCCGTTATTGGTGGGATCATGACGCTATTAGAATCGTCCAGTCTTGCTCTGCCTCCCGTAACACGGTAGATGAGCACGGCCACGGGCCAATGCTTCACTCTACGGGCCAAAAACCCCACGCCGGTGTCCGTTTGGAAATGGTAATTAAATATTTTATTAAATAATTTTTTTAATACATATATTAATTTATTCTAGCTTTCTTAAATGTTTTTTAGGCCAAAGAGACGCTAACTTTCTTAAATTTTTTTTAGGCCAAAGAGACGGAACATCTCCCGTCTCTTTTGCAACTTTACGAGAGGACCCACAAGAACAAGGCGGGCCAATTTCTAGATGGCAATTCCGAGCAAATCTTCAACGACTTGGTTGCTCGGGTTGACGACCGCCAGACCCAGCTAACCCAGCAGTCCACCGACGGATTACCCGTCACCTTATCCACACTTGAAGTGGATAGAATTTACGAGGAGGTAAATTTTTTAAAATTTTAATTTTTTTTATTATTCATTTAATTTAACTTTAAAGTTTTACTAACAATAATTATTTTTTGTTTTTAAGGTTGTCCCTAAGAAAAAGGGACGTACGTTGGGGATTGGTTTCGTCAACGATGTTCCAAGAGCGACATCGTCTTATGGTCAGAGACGGGATGAGGAAGTCACTGAGCTGCGTAACGAGTTGGCCGCGACAAAAAATGCATTCACAGCTCGTATGGGTGGAGTTGAGGGCTTCTTGGACGTTATAGCGGCCACAAATCCGGAATGGGAGTCCATATTGAGGAACATGCGACAACAATATCCCATTCCAGGCGAGTCATCCGGCACACACAACGAGGGGGATGTTGCGAGGAGAAGTGAGGAATTCTACCAAGCGATGAACGACCCTTAGTTCTTTTTTTCGGTTGTTGTATTATAAATTCAAAAATTATTTATATATAAAATATTTTCGTATTGATTTTTATTTTAAATTATAATTTTTTTAATAAATTAAATAATTTTAATTATTTTTTAATTATATTTTTAAATTCTGTAAAATAAAAAAAATGGAAGTAAATTCGTAGCTAAATTTCTACTTATTTACATGGAAAGTTTACGAGGAAATTACGAGGAAGGTTAAACGAGTATTTTACGAGGAAATACTTTCGAGGTATTTACGTGTATTTTACAAGGAAATACTTTCGAGATATTTACGTGTAATTTACGAGGAACACCTTCTTAGGTATTTACGAGGAAATATAGCGACCTCCTTACGTGGAATGATTACGTGGTCTTTACGACGAAATGATGTACTTCGTCTTTACGACAAAATGTTTTCCTTGCTAAGTTACGACGAATTGGCGAGGAAATATGCGTTACGACGAACGAGTTACGACGAAACGTGTTTACTCGCTAATTCTTCGTAAAGCCTCTTTTATGACGAACTCACAAGGAATACCGCCGTCGTTAATCTCATGTTTTCTTGTAGTAATTTATTGTTGAAATAGTCGAAGACTCACTCAATCGATGTAATGGGATATCCATTGAATGAGAGATCGTGAAAGACGTAAATAGATATTGTAAATGAGGGAATTGAAGAGGTGCTTCGATACAGCCATAACTCGGACCGTTTCAGATGGCGAGGAGAAGCTAAGTCGTCACCGAGTCTAAGCCGCACGAAGAAGAGAGATGAAGCTCGTCTCTTCAATCCATCAGAATTAGGGTTGCGATCTCAAGCAACTTAGCCTGGATACGGTTTCTAAATTAAAAGGTCAACAACACACATTGAATGACCAGGCCCATTCTGAACCAGATTAAATGAAGCGCCGAGTTTCGCTTGGGACATGTGTCAGCTCGAGGTTAAACGACTTTGTGACATGGATCCTAGGTGACACCCTAAGAAGAAAGTAAAACACTCTTATATATATATATACTAGGGTTTGGCCCGCCCTACGGGCGGGATAGTAAACTCAAACATGAGTAAGGAATCAATGTGAAACAAATTCATGAAAGTATATGCTACAATAAACTTGTTGAGCCAGGATTATACTTGACACAATAAATGTTTGCTTTCATATCAATATTAAACAAAATTGTTTCTCGCCTTCTGCACAGTGGCGGAGGCAATGCATTGGCATGGTGGTCAAATGACCCATGTGAAATTTGGAAAAATAATGTAATGTTTGTTAAATATTTTAGATTGACCCTAGTCAATTAGTTTGATTGACCCCCTTGAATTTAATCGAACTTGTTTAACCCAATAGCAAACTATACAAATTAATTACTAGCCCAATAAAGTATATAAACCATTACAAAATTAAAATAAACTAAGCCCATTAAAATAAATAAACCCAATTATCATTGTTAGACTAAGAGATCTCGTTATCCTAATACTGAAAACCTAACTCTTCTCTTTTATTTTATTTTTTTCTATTGTGATACGTGAATCAATTCATGAAGCTTGGTTGAAAGTCTGAAACCTGATCCAATTTGGTTTTAAAGTCAAGGTAATTATTTTATGTCTTTTAACTTTATGAGTAGTTTTTCTTCTCTAAATTCTAAATTCACTGTATGTTCTAGATTTTTTGATTTAATTTAGAAAGTAAAAGCTATGGAGACATAGAGAATTAAACCCTTCTTAGCTTTAGTGGGGCGTAGACGAATATAAAATTATGCTAGGATTGTTTTAAAGCTTGTGAATGAAACGGTTTATTGGAGAGGAGGGCTAGATTAGGCTACGATGTTTTAAAAGTTTGATTTACTTATCAGTAGTATAAATTTTGTTATTCTGATAAAAAATGTATTTCATTTTATTTTATTTATGTAGGTATTATCATAAACAATGGATCGATTTGTGATAAGAAAAATTCCACCACCGAGGATCAGTGTGGATGATTTGGCATTTGATCCAGCTAAGCGGAAAAAAAATCAAGAGTATGATCATAATCAAATAGACGAGGTACGCCGCATATATTTGACTAGAGGACCTTGTCAACCTCGCGGTCATACTTAAAAAAAAAAATCAATACGAGGTGTATGGCGACGTTTTAATCCACAATGGTTTGACCAGTATTCTGATTGGTTAGAGTATAGTGTAGAACAAGAAAAGGCTTTTTGCTTGTTTTGTTACTTGTTCAGAGTTCAAGTTGGAAAACAAGGTGGGAGCGATACTTTTGTATCAACGGGTTTTTCTAGCTGGAATAAGGTTGATAGTTTCAGTAAGCATGTGGGAGATCATTCTAGTTTTCACAATGATGCTAAAAATAAATGTGAAGATTTGATGAGACAAGGTCAGTCTATCAAACATGCTTTACATAAGCAAACTGATATTGTGAAAAGTGATTATCGAATCCGCTTGGGCGCTTCAATTGATGTTTGTAGACACTTCTTACATCAGGGTTTATCTTTTCGTGCGCATGATGAGAAAGAAGAGTCAACAAATAAAGGCAATTTCTTAGAGCTTTTGAAGTATACAGCCAGGCAAAACGAGGCTGTGAAAAAAGTTGTGTTGCACAATGCTCCTAAAAATAATCAGATGCCATCTCCTCCTATTCAAAAAGACATTGCACATTGCTTTCCAGAAGAAGTAACCAAGTCTGTTATCCAGGAAATTAATAATGATGTCTTTGGCTTGCTAGTAGATGAATCTGCTGATGTCTCAGATAAAGAGAAAATGGCTGTGGTTTTCCGTTTCGTTGATAAATTTGGGCTGGTAAAAGAAAGATTCATTGGCATTAGTCATGTTAAAGACACATCTTCCTTGACTCTCAAGTATGCCATTGATGCTTTATTTGCGAAACATGGGTTAAGTTTGAAAAAAGTAAGAGGGCAAGGTTATGATGGAGCAAGCAATATGAAAGGAGAATTCAATGGTTTAAGATCACTGATTTTGAAAGAAAGTAGATCTGCATATTATGTTCACTGCTTTGCTCATCAGCTTCAGTTGGTTGTCGTGGCGGTTGCAAAAAAACATGTTGAAGTTGGAGAATTTTTTGATATGGTTCATGTTCGATTGAATGCCGTTGGAGCTTCTTGCAAGCGAAAGCTTATACTCACTGAAAGTAATCGCAAGAGAATGGAAGAGGGGATCAGTAAGGGTACTATTAAGACAGGAACTGGGCTGAATCAAGACCTTTCTCTTAAAAAACCTGGAAATACTCGTTGGGGATCACATTACAAGACTTTGTTGCGTCTTGGTGAGATGTTTCCCTGTATTATTGAAGTTCTTGAACATATCCAGACTGAAGGCATGGATGGCAGCAAAAGACAACAAGCATTTGGTCTCCTCAAATATTTTCACACATTTGATTTTGTGTTTTATCTACAATTGATGCTTGTTAATTGTTATCCTGGGACTCACTAATAATTTGTCAAAGGCTCTACAGAAAAGAGACCAAGAGATCTTGAATGCTGTCTCGTTGGTTGGATCTACAAAACGACAGTTACAGAAGCTTAAGGACGAAGGATGGGAGAATTTTGTGGCAACAGTTTATTCTTTTAGTGAGAATAATAAAACTGAAGTTCTTGATATGGAGGAAGAGTTTGTTGATTCAAGCAGGCCAAGGAAAAAAAAACAGGCATCACCAACTTGCATCATTATAAGGTGGATTGTTTTTACACGGTCTTAGATATGCAACTTCAAGAGTTTAATGATCGTTTTGACGAGGTGAATTCTGAACTACTTGTTTGCATGGCATCCTTAAGTCCAATAGATTCTTTTCGTCAGTTTGACAAGTCAATGTTGATGAGATTGGCTGAGCTTTATCAAGATGATTTTAGTTCTATGGAACGAAGATCTCTTGAACAGCAACTTGACATCTACCTTGACAATGTGCAAAAAGATGAACGGTTTACCAATCTAGAAAGCCTTGGTGATCTTGCTCGTGTATTGGTGGATACAAGGAAACATCTTTCTCATCCTTTGGTTTATCGTCTTTTGAAGCTATGTTTGATTCTTCCTGTTGCGACTGCAAGTGTAGAAAGGTGCTTCTCTGCAATGAATATCGTGAAGACTACTTCACGTAACAGTATCGGTGATGAATTTTTAAGTGATTGTCTAGTTTGTTTTATTGAGAAACAAGTGCTTGAGACGGTGACAAATGAGACAGTGATAAAGAGATTCCAAGATATGAGTGAGCGTAGAGTACATCTTTAAGTTTTAGTGCATTGTAATATTTTTTCGATAACATTTATGCATTTTTGCAATTAAGAAATTTTTATGACCCACGTCCATATTTTTCCTGGCTCCGCCACTGTTTCTGCACCAATTTTAACCTAGTTCAAACACATATCACAACAGGTTAACTAACTATAAATGTGCCAACTTGTATTTATATAGTGTTTCTGCTGCCAGATTTAAAAATCTAGAGAATACAGAAGACTCACGTAAGTCAAAATCACATACAACATGAGTTTCTGATAAAGCTAGCAATGGCATTCTCATAACATCCCTTAAAAGGTCACGACTTCAATGTATTATATATGAGCACCCCACATGTATATAATGTATTACTGATCAAGCATGCATTCTCCAACTCATGTGTCCCATATTATTATTGAATGTTGCGGAGCTGTCTTGTATGAGTTACCTACACCATATTTACGGACATAGCTATCAGTTTACAGCCCGATATTGAAGGACCCATCATTTTGTTATCGAGTAAACGCTATACTGAATGGTTTAGCATTAGTTTTGGACATCTGCCTTGTGGGGGCTTATCTCTATAATATTATTTGAGAAATCTTAGAGTAGTCAATTACAAATTTAACTTTATAAATTATAGATTATGTATAATTTGTCGTTACCATTATTTTATTTCCTTTTTCCTAATAAATTAATTATTGGGTGTTTAATTTTAATTTTCTTTTTTTTCTTCTGAATTTTACCAAACCTGCATAAATAATTAAAAGTAAATAACTATAAATATGTAGATTTTATATATATTTCCAATATCATCTTTTTCTTCATATTTTATTATACAAAATAAATAAAAAGGAAACATTTTTTTTGTTAAATTTTAAAATATATATAGATTTTATACCCGAAACTTAGTTACATAAAAATGTTTTAAGGTATTTGTCTTTAAAAAGAACAAATATATTTTCAAATCTAAAATTTTAAATAAGAATAACTTCAACAAAAAATTAATCAGTTCTTAGATAATTAGATAATATATATATTAATAGAAAGCCTCAGTTCAAAAAAAAGAAAGATAATATATATATATATATATATATATATATATATATATCTATATCTATATTATTAAAAAAGAAGTACCCATTTGAAAATGTTCTTACTTCATTAATTAAACTCCCTATTTTTTTGCTTGTTATTTTCAGTTGCATTTATGAAATATCATAAAACGAATAAAAATGCATAATTTATTACTTGTCTTTTCATTTACATTAATGAAATATGCTTAAATAAATTTAAACTTCCTATTTTATTGTTTGTCTTTTTCAGTTACCTTAATGAAATATCCTTAAATAAATTTGGACATAGTGTCATTTAATCAAAAAAAAAAACTCATGAGTTATCCTTACATGCATAATTTTAATAATGGAGATTTTAAAAAACGTGCATCATTA
>NC_027756.1:37561562-37563175 GCF_000695525.1 Brassica oleracea var. oleracea
TAAATATTTTGTTATAATTGTTAAAAAAATATTGAGTTGCATTTTAAATAAAAAGGTAGAGATATTAAAAATATTATAATTAAAATATGTAAAATTTAATATAGTTTTAAGGAAATGGTCAAAAAACAATTACACATAAAAAAATCATGATTTTTGTTAACTGGGCGGATCATTATTTATATGATATCACATTCGAAAAAAAAATTTATGATTTTACAATTATCTAATTAACTATGTATACTCATTTTTTTATATTTTTTTATATGATATCACACATTCGTAAAAATATAGATAGTTTAAGATGTAAAAAAGAATATTTACTTAATGAATATAATATGAATGAATTTTACAAATACATCATTTAATAAAATAAATAATTAAAAACTAAAAATTCATATCCGCGCTCAGGTATATATTATTCTGTGTTGCATATAAGATGAGTTTTGGACGGCTACAATGCAGAACGTAAGCAAATAAGTGGGCTTAACGGCAGAAGATAAATAAATTGGAGCTTAATGGGCTTCGACTGGGCAAATTGTAAAAGTAACGAAAATTCTCGCATGGATCATGCCATATTAAACTGATAAACAACACTTTTTGATGGTTGAAAGTTCAAATCAGCCCCGATGGTTGATCTAGTCTCGGCTTGACAATTTTTCGAGTTTCAAAGTTTAACTTTTACACAAAATTTCAAAGTTCAAAGAATAAGTGTTTTTTGTCAAAGAGATAATTATAAAAAGAATGATTATCCAAAGGAGAACAGATGTCTTTCATCTGTAAAAACAGTCACCAATCATCTCTTGGTGATTTTGTCTTCTTCTTTCAAGTTGGTCAGAATTAACCGACTTTACCCATCTATAAATAGTACTTCTTTCTTCTTTTGTAAATGTGAGATAAGCAATAATAATATATTTCTCTTACTCTCTCAGACCTTTTACACAAAACACAAAGCTACTCTCTCTCTCGTTGACTCACACCAAGAAGAAAATACATATATAATAAATCAGTCCTTTTTCTATCTCTCTTTATTTTATTTAACACGTTATCAGCACGAGGCTCTGACCAACTGAGATTTATCAATCCGAAAGTTCTTAAACCAGCCGAGTTATCATGTCGAATTTAACAAAGCTCAAAATTAATGCCCTGGATATTACGGGAAATAATTATATGACCTGGGCAGTGGGTGCAAAAATGCACCTGAGAGGAAACGGGCTTTTGGAAACCATCGAGAGTTCGAAAACGGTGTCGGATGAGAAAAAGGCTAAAGCCATGATATTTTTACGACACCACATCCATGATGGTTTAAATGATGAATATATTACGAAAGAGGATCCTTGTGACCTCTGAAAATCTTTAAAAGAGAGGTTCGATCACCAGAAATATGTGATCTTACCGAAAGCTAAACACGAGTGGATCCATCTCCGGTTCCAGGATTACAAAAGTGTTAGTGAGTTTAATTCCGCGATGTTCGGAATTACTTCGAGGATGATGTTATGTGGAGAGAAAATAAGTGATTATGATATGATCGAGAAAACTCTCTCCACGTTCCATCCTGAAAATGTAATCCTGCAGCAACAGTACCGGGTGAATGGATATACCCGTTACTCGGAGTT
>NC_027756.1:37563584-37564065 GCF_000695525.1 Brassica oleracea var. oleracea
CGAAAGCTAAACACGAGTGGATCCATCTCCGGTTCCAGGATTACAAAAGTGTTAGTGAGTTTAATTCCGCGATGTTCGGAATTACTTCGAGGATGATGTTATGTGGAGAGAAAATAAGTGATTATGATATGATCGAGAAAACTCTCTCCACGTTCCATCCTGAAAATGTAATCCTGCAGCAACAGTATCGGGTGAATGGATATACCCGTTATTCGGAGTTGATGCAAGTCCTCCTTGTAGAGGAACAGAATAATCAACTCGTGACTTTAAACCATCAAGCTCGTCCCACTGGATCTGCTCCATTCCCTGAAGCGAATGTTGCATCATCCAGTTATGATAATAGAAGAGGACGAGGTCGTGGACGTGGTCGAAACCGTTATCATGGTCGTGGAAGAGGACGAGGAAGAAGATTTCGTCTCTATGATGAAAGAAACAATAAAGACTTCCACGAAAATGAAAGGAATGAAAAGGGCCAGGATGA
>NC_027756.1:37564133-37564938 GCF_000695525.1 Brassica oleracea var. oleracea
CGCCAAAACATTTAGCCGATCTGTATAGAGAATCCCAAAAGGGAAAAGAGAAAGGAAGAGGTGAAACAAACTTCATCTCTGATGAACCTGGGCCATCCTTTCATGGTTTGAATGATGATACTCATCTCGACGTATCAGACTTTCTGGTTGAGCCAGAGATGAGTGATGTAGATCGATGTGATATAAGTAGACTGTATTATAGTATCTATATCTTTTGTTGTAAGATATATGTTATGTTTGTCAATGTTTAATAATATGTTTTATAAATATTTTATATTCAGAAAATGCCAAACTTTGAGACTATGGATGGAGATCTGTGTTTGGCAGATAGTGCGTCAACGCACACGATAATTAAAGATAAGAAATATTTCTCCAGTCTCAAAATAAAAGATTACGCTGGAAGCGTAAGTACAATATCTGGTAATGCAAAGATTATTATGGGCTCTGGAAGAGCGGAATTTTCAATGCCAGGGGGGACAATATTTGAAATAAATGATGCATTGTATTCCCCCAAGTCTCATAGAAACTTATTAAGTTTTAAGGATATCCGAAGAAATGGATATCATATTGAGACTATGAGTAAAGATGGCATTGAATTTCTTTGCATTAAGTCCGAGAGGAAACATATATTGGAAGAGTTAAGAATGTTATCCTCTGGACTATATTGTACGAAAATAACCATGACTGGGTCCTATGCCGTGGTAAACATGAAGTTTACTGATACATTTAAAATTTGGCATGAGAGGCTAGGACATCCTGGTTCAGTCATGATGAGAAAGATAGTGCAAAATTCGAATGGCCATCC
>NC_027756.1:37565919-37591968 GCF_000695525.1 Brassica oleracea var. oleracea
TGTATATGTAGATGACCTGAACATAATTGGAACTCAAAAGGAGGTTGATGATGCTCGAACTCATATGAAAGAGGAGTTCGAAATGAAAGATCTCGGCAAGACAAAGTTTTGTCTTGGGCTCCAGATAGAGCATCTCCGAGAAAGGATATTTGTGCATCAATCAAACTATACGAAAAGGATATTGAAACGCTTTCGTATGGACAAAGCGACTCCTTTGAGTACTCCAATGATTGGTAGATCTCTCAATGTTGAGAGTGATCCTTTTAGGCCCTACGAAGATAGCGAGAAGATATTAGGTCCTGAAGTACCTTATATGAGTGCTATCGGTGGGCTTTTGTATCTTGCAAACTGTACCAGACCCGATATTGCCTTTGCTACTAACCTCTTGGCAAGATATAGTTCTGCTCCTACTCGCAGGCACTGGGACGGAATAAAGCATGTATTCCGTTACCTCCAAGGTACAATTGATTTAGGGTTAATATATTTTAGAAAACCTGAGTTTGGTATGGTTGGTTTTGCAGATGCAGGATACCTATCAGATCCTCATAAGGCTCGATCGCAAACCGGTTATGTTTTTACAATTGCTGGAACCGCGATTTCTTGGCGGTCCCAGAAACAAACTCTGGTTGCGACATCTTCAAATTATACAGAAACTATTGCGCTTCACGAAGCTTGTCAAGAATGTGTGTGGCTTCGGTCAATGAGTCACCACATACAAGAATCAAGCGGAATGGTCAACGAGAAAGAGCCGACGAAAATATTTGAAGACAATTCGGCCTGTGTTGCTCAACTCAAGGAAGGCTACATTAAGAGCGACAGAACAAAGCACATCCCTCCAAGATTTTTCTCGTACATAAGGGAGCTCGAGAAAAATAAAAAAGTGGACATCGAATACGTACGGTCATGTGAAAATCCGGCTGACTTGTTCACCAAAGCTCTTCCAACTACAACATTCCGAAAACACGTCTACGGTATCGGAATGCGGCATTTGCATGACCTTTGAAGAAAAAGCTAGGTCCACTATTCTAAGGGGGAGATTACGGACAGTGTACTCTTTTTCCCTTGTCATGGTTTTTGTCCCAATGGGTTTTTCCATGACTAAGTTTTTAACGAGGCACTACGTAATACAAGTTTGGACAATCAAGGGAGAGTGTTAAAGAGATAATTATAAAAAGAATGATTATCCAAAGGAGAACAGATGTCTTTCATCTGTAAAAACAGTCACTAATCACCTCTTGGTGATTTTGTCTTCTTCTTTCAAGTTGGTCAGAATTAACCGACTTTACCCATCTATAAATAGTGCTTCTCTCTTCTTTTGTAAATGTGAGATAAGCAATAATAATATCTTTCTCTTACTCTCTCAGACCTTTCACACAAAACACAAAGCTCCTCTCTCTCTCTCTCTCTGACTCACACCAAGAAGAAAATACATATATAATAAATCAGTCATTTTTCTATCTCTCTTTATTTTATTTAACATTTTTCTTGTTCACTCTTTATTAATCTTCTCTGCGTTTGAATTCGTGTGAAAAGTATGAAATTGAAATTGAAACTGAAACTGATGGTGCAATGGCTCGTCGTTGGTTCTAGTGTACGAGAACTCAATGGAATGTTTAATTTCTAAGCAAAGTAACTTTTATTATATTTTGTAGACTTTGAGTTGATATGTCCAACAACCATTGACTTTCGTGTTTTGTATTTGTGTGCGCAAGGAATACGCATTTCTTTTCTTTTTTGAGAAAAAGGATACGCATTTCCTTGTTTCTTGAGAAATAGTATTACTGTATATGCAATTTTTTTTTAATTTTTTACTTTTTAAAACAATTTTTGTCTTTCAAATTGAATACGGAGACACTTGTTGCTGGAGGAACACTTTTTTTCTTGCAATATCCTAAGTATCCTCAAACTAACTACACTCTCTCCTAACTACAACTTCTCTGACTAAGATGTCACTTCCTCTTCTTTAAAAAATAAATGGATGGCCAGTTTCTGATTTATGAGTTTTCGAAAACCAACATATTTCTCTCTCCAACTTTACTTTTTGAAATTCAGATCTAGTTTTCCAAATTTGACAGTCCTTTCTTCATTTATTAACCCTAATAGAACACCAAGAATCCAGAGACCTCGATGCGAGTTTGATTGTGTAATCTCGTCTCCACCTTTTCTTATCTCATCACCTTTCTCATCCATTCTTTGCCGCCCATTTTCGGAACTATATCTAACCATGACGAAACCAAAATCAAAGATGAAAGGGAAGATTTCCGAGCAACCAACTCCACCGGAAAACGATATCAAAGGTTTTGTCTTCATTCTATTGTGTATTATGAATTAGGGTTCTTAGATCTAAAAAATATTTTCGGCTTACATCGATGATTAATCACCGTACCTTTTTTCTAAATATAGGTACACTTCAGGCGGACCTCCGTCTCCCGCCGAGACTATTTGCAACTGATAGGTTCCCGACCAAAAGCCTCAACATCTACTCACTTTATTAGCTTTCGTTAGTGTCGGGATTCATTAATGTTTTGATGCTTGTTCTGTTTCTGGTCACTAGACATTCAGTATCCAAATCAAAGCATCAATCTTTTTAATGATACTCGTAATTATTTTCATTTCAGTGTCTGATTGTGTGCTACAAGCCTGAACTAAAAGAGCGTCTGCTTCCTCTAAGACCTACTTCAGAATTGAATCTCAGAGATGCTGATGCGTCTAGTTCTTCTGCTTTTGGTAGAACTACCTTCTTGGAGTTGATGTCTTGGATCGTAAGAAACGTGGACAAAGCCTACGTTCTTGGATTCTTGTTGATATCTCTCAAAACACTCAAATGATGGAAGTTGACAAGTTCATTATGATGCGTAGATGTGATCACTTACCCGCTCTCGTCCACGAATCTTTGTCTACAAATTTAGTCCATGTCCACATTTTAAGAAACATGTATTCTTTGCACGTGACCACATTTTCATACATATTTATTATGTCAATGTCTACACATTTGTGTAAATGTTAATATACACTCCTCTGTTTCATTTCAAGGATCGTTTTAGCTTTCTGCACACGGATTAATGACGGATTAAGGAAACAATTAATTTTGCATATTTTTTATATAAAAACATAATTACCTATACACCTAACCATATTTCAACCAAAAAATAAATAAATTGCATAATCAAATTAATAAATTTTGCATTGAAAATCGAAAACGACACTTATTTTGTAACAGAAAAAATTCTCTATTATGACACTTAATATGAAACGGAAGGAGTATAAAATTAAAAATGGATGTTAAAAGATATAATTTTTTTGTTAGTGTCCATAGTTTTCCGTCCATATCCACAACACTTTTATTTATCATACTATTCATACATGAGCTCACCTTTTTTGCTTATTTTAGGTATCAACTCGGCTGTTTGTGATGAATTTACGAAGCACTAAACATTTCACGTTCTGAATCTACATCTCGTCCTATATCCACGTTTTATTCTTTCACACTTTTTCCATCCATGTCCATACACTTATTTTGTATAAATGTTAAATATATAAAATATATATATGATAATGGATGTTAAAATATAGAAGAAAAAAATCTATAATTTATTGTAACAATTAAATTTTTTTAATATATCAAAAAGTTTGAGAAAAAAACAATATAAAACAAGGAGATAAAAAGTAATGACATAAAAATATCTAAGTAAACTTTTTTATGTTTTTTGACCAGAAACGTAAATAAGTCTTGGTCTCCACTAACTAACAAGCATACATGGTCTCCACTTACACCAACTCGTTTTCTTTTTCACTTCGTCCAGCAAGGGGTAATTTAGTCCGAAATCAGCATAACCAAGAGGAAAAGTGTCCCTTCAACAATATGTGTCTTAAACTGTAGAAAAAGTAAAGAAAGTGTTCTAAATGGTAATGCACTCATTTTTTTTTCACCAAAGTATAAGCATTTTTGTCGTTGCAAAAATCTTATGCAAGCATTTGTCAGTTTACTAATCTTTCCCATATAAAATAGTAAAATTAGTGTCAGACTGACAATCCATAATTTCAGTTTTACAAAAAAAATACACATTATGAGACCATTTACAACAAGAGTGTTGAATAATTTATTAAACTGTTGAATGGTTCCAATAAGGATGTCGAGAAAATTGTGAATGCTACGTGGATTATTTGTAGTTGAATCTTTTCAACAAGTTTAAATTTTAAAAGTGGGCGCATATTCACAATATGTCACAAGATTATTGGTTCTTGAAATTGTACACATTTTTCATTCACCCTAATTATTTCAAACATATTATTCCATATTAAATAAATATTATTCCATATTTATTTAATTTATATCAAAATTTATCAATTTGTGTGTTTATAGATCTCTTGTTGGATTTGACATATAAATATTTTTATATCATTATAATTTTCATTTCATTTTTAATATTCTTTGTTTATATTTTTAGATAATTTGTGTAATTTAATATTATTTGTTTATATTTTAGATAATTTTGTGTAAAATAAAATTTAGAATTTTTATAATCATAAAATTTAAAAATTTATAATTATTAAATAAAAATAGATTAAAAAAGTGTTGGACCTTTTTTATATAAAAATGTTGTAAATGTATAAAAAAACAGATGTATTATGAATAATTATATGAAGGTGAGAGAAGATGATGTGGAATGGTAAAAGCGAAGAATATGGTGTTGAAAAAGTTTAACCAATATACATAGTCTGATGGGTTGGTCACTTGGCCTCACATTATTTTTAATTTATTTTTCTTGAAGCAATTTAGCCTAAAAATATAAAAGTCATATACCTAGCTAGAGCATCTCTAAAAAGATTTTCTATTTTAAATTTTAAAAAATTTTATATTTGAAGTTCAAAGCGTTCTTCTACAAAATCAAAATTTCTAAAGTAACTTAAAAACTTCAAAGTTTTTTTTGGAGATGCTCTACAATTTTAAATATAATTTTTTTTTCTATAAAAAAATTCAAAACTTTAAATTTAGAGTTTTATTGAGTAAAACTTCATATTTGAAGTTTCATTACTCAAAACTTTAAATTTGAAGTTTTACTTTTTTTATTTGTATTTTGGTCCTTACAATTAATTACATATCATATTTATGATCTTTAAGTATTTCTCACTTATCATATTAATCTTTAAATATTTTATATCTCATAAATATTTTAAATTTATTTTTTTGTAAATTCAAGTTTTACACATAAAATTACATAAAAATTATAATAAGATTTATAATATTTTTAAACTATATTAGAAAACAAGAATATTACAAAAAAAAATTAATGAATGTTTTTTTAAAAAGATACATGAAAACATAATTATTACACAAATTTAAAAATTACAACAACGTTTATAGCCTGGTAAATTTGCTCCAGAAGTTCCAAAACCTCCTCAATATTGTCCAAATTTTTTTTTGTGTAACCTAAGATAGAACATTACGAAAATAATTTTATAGAATAATGTGATATTTTATTTGTAGTTTAATATTTAATTATGTATTTTGATTTATAATTTTGATTTTTTTTTGAAAGATTTTATTAATTAATATTGTTGTAATATTTTATATATATATGTGCTAATTATTTATAAAAAATTTATTGATTAATCTTAATTATGACAAATATAAGAATTATAATGTAAAATGAAATGAATTTTTTTTTTTGAAGTTTTACTTTTCAAGAAGAACACTTTGAAACTACTTCAGACATAGAGTTTTGCAAACTTCAAACTCTTTGATAACAATTTTTTTTGGAAACTTTTACACATTAATTGAAAATTTTACGCATTTAAACTTAGAAGAGAAAATGACTAGAATAGCACTAAAAAAGTTCTTATCATCAAAATAGGTAAATATACACTTATATCCCAATGGTAAATTAATTTAGACATTAGGATTTAGAGTTAAGTGGTGGGGTTTAGGATTTAAGGTTTAGGGTTAAAGGGTTTAGGGTTTAGGGTCTAGGGTTTAGGGTTTAGAGTTAAAAGGTGAGTTTAGGATTTAGGGTTTAGGGTTTAGGGTTTAAGGTTTAGAGTTAAAAGGTGGAGTTTAGGGTTTATGGTTTAGAGCTAAGGGATGGGGTTTAGGATTTAGGGTTTAGGGTTTAGGATTTAAGGTTTAGAGTTGGGGAGTGGGGTTCTGGGATAAGATTTCAAATTTTGTAAAATAAAAAAAAATAAATTTTTCAAAAAATAAAATGATATTTTGATCATTTTATTAACATAAATTTTAAAAATTGTTATTTTTGTGATATAAATTTAAAAAGTTTCTATTTTGGAGATTTGTCCAACTTAGAAATATTGTTCATATACAGTCCGGTGAGAAATAAATAATAATTTTACTTTTGAATTGCCTAAATGGAGTAGGAAATAAACAAAGTTAAGAGCGTTCTCTCCCAAGAGCATATACCCTACTTATATACTGCATATATATATATAATTATCTTTTCTCTATAAACACTGTGAAGAAGAACATGAGCTCGAGTTGTTGTAATAAGAACATCGAGTTTTTGTAAGATCTCTCTTGATCTGAATTGTTCTTCGTTTTAGATTCCGGGTCAAACCCTTGATCGATTCTCTTACTTAATAACGAACGGCCTTCTCCGTGATCAAAGTTTTAATATTTTATTTTAATTCGACGAAAAAGTCTTTTCCTTTTCTCTTTCTCTCTCTTTTATTCCGACGATGGTTTTAGCGGCGAAGCAGGCTCTCTCCGCTAAGATCGGGTTCTCCAACCCTCTTTCGCGACGGAACCCATCTTCCCCGCTCCAACGATCACCTCTCGCCGCCTCGTTTCCATCGACGGACCTTCGGAAACGCACCGTTTTAGCCGTCTCCAAGCCTCTGCACCTCTCTCCCATGAGAGCGAAGCCTCCGGCGAGACGCGAGGCCTACGAAGCCGATAAGTCGGAGCCTCAGCCGATCGATGATGATGCGGCGGAAACGAAGTCGGAGGCGGCGAAGAAGCTGAAGATCGGAATCTACTTCGCGACTTGGTGGGCGTTGAACGTTGTGTTCAACATCTACAACAAGAAGGTGTTGAACGCTTACCCTTATCCTTGGCTTACCTCCACGCTCTCTCTCGCGGCTGGTTCGTTGATGATGCTCATCTCTTGGGCTGTTGGGATCGTTGAGACTCCGAAAACTGATTTCGATTTCTGGAAAACTCTTTTTCCGGTAAGTGGGTTGGTGGAAAGGTGGAAACTTTAGGGTTATAAGTCAAATTAATTCAGATCTTGCATGAATATTTGTTGTCTTTTAGTTACCTGAGTGATATGCATAGTTTTGTTTGCTTCCTGAGTGAGAGAAGATGTCTTCTTTTGGCTGTGTTTGTGTCATAAGCTGCTGAATTTTTGTTATTATTAAAATTTCATGGCTAGATTCTGAGAATCTGATATCAGCTTAGCTTCTAGTAAAGTTTAGTCTATGTTAAAGTATTGAACTTTATGATATTTTTGATTGTACTAAAAGAGTGGTTTTGGTTGGATTGCTTAAAGGTTGCTGTGGCACATACGATTGGTCATGTGGCTGCAACGGTGAGTATGTCAAAGGTTGCGGTTTCCTTCACTCACATCATCAAGAGTGGTGAACCGGCGTTTAGCGTTCTTGTCTCGAGGTTCCTTTTGGGTGAAACCTTCCCTACTTCGGTTTACTTGTCCCTTATTCCGATCATTGGTGGCTGTGCTCTCTCTGCTCTTACTGAGCTTAACTTCAACATGACTGGTAATATATATATTCTAGATCGTGACAATCGTTGTTGTCTTTGTAATTCTTGTGTGATTTGGGATTGAGAACTAATAATGAATCATTATGTTACTTTCTCTCTCAGGTTTCATGGGAGCGATGATATCGAACTTGGCTTTTGTGTTCCGTAACATCTTCTCAAAGAAGGGAATGAAGGGAAAGTCTGTGAGCGGAATGAACTACTATGCTTGTCTCTCCATGCTATCACTCTTGATTCTCACCCCCTTTGCAATTGCGGTTGAAGGTCCTCAGATGTGGATCGATGGCTGGCAAAAGGCTCTCTCCGACGTCGGACCTCAATTCGTCGGGTAAACTCTTTTAAACTCAAAAGTATCGTTTTGACGTTTTGTTCTGTTAGAAGTAGTCTTGTCCTGTTCCTAGAATATCAAGTTCTTGTCTTTATCTTACAAAATTCTTGTTCTCATCTTAATTATTAAGAGTCGTGATTAGGACAATGAATCCATCTCATTCGCTTCCAAAATGTGTAGGTGGGTGGCTGCGCAGAGTGTGTTCTATCATCTCTACAACCAAGTGTCTTACATGTCTTTAGACCAAATCTCTCCCTTGACGTTTAGTGTCGGTAACACCATGAAGCGTATCTCAGTCATTGTCTCCTCCATCATTATCTTCCGCACCCCTGTCCAGCCCGTTAACGCTCTTGGAGCTGCCATTGCTATCCTCGGAACCTTCTTGTATTCCCAGGTAAACCACACAACACACAAATCTTTAAATGACCATTATACCCCTGTTATCCATATGCAATATGACAAATAAACGTCTCTTGGCTTCATTGCACAGCCACATGATGACCCTTTAGCCGTATGGTTAAAGCTAACTATTACTTCTTCGACATCATCAAGGATCAATATCTTGAAATCCTCATCTTGATGTTACTTTATCACGGTTTTTTTGCGTGTGGTGCAGGCAAAGCTTTGATCGGGCAAGACATGCAGTGTTCCAGTCCGATGTTGAGCTCGTTGATTTCGGCTAAAACCGGGGGAAAGAGCTTGATGTAGATATGCGTCCACAATAATAATGAAGAAATTATGAGAATGGAGACAACAAGGTTTAGTTTGTTAGGCAGTTTCTTTTTCTTAATTAAGCTTTTTGGATTTAAGTATTTGAATTTGGGGGAATACTGAGAAGATCACTGCCTCTTTGTAACTAAAGTGGGAAAATACAAAATTGTCCCCTTGAGAATAAAACAACTTTCTTCAACTTGGAGAATTTTAAAATATATATAATAATATTTCAAGATTAATCTCGTTTATACATATTGTATGTATGGGTTTTCAGTTTATATAGTTTCGTTTGATGGTTTTGTTTATTCATTCAAACACTATAAGCAACATGCTTTTCATTTGTTAGAAATATTCTCTAAGCTTCTGTGACAAAAAAAAATAGCATCTAATTCTATTTTGAAGTTTCCAAAACTCTATATTTGAAGTTTAAAGGCGTTCTTCTCCAAAAACAAAACTTCAAACATAACTTCAAAACTATTTGTATTTTATACTATTGTTCTTATATTTGTTATAACTAATTTGAATTCATAAAATTTTTGTAAATAACTAGCACATATATAAACATATTAAAACAATATTAATTAATAAAATATTATATTAAAATATAAAATTTTAAACAAAATAACTTAATTAATATTAAATTTCAAGGAAAATACAATATTATTCCATAAAGTAATTTTCGTAATGCATTTTAAAGTAAAAATAGCTCTCTTCATTTTTAATTTGTAGATTAGAGATAAAAATTGTTGAAATCGGGAGATATTAATATTTGTAAATACATTAGATCAGAACAAGAAAGTAAAAGAGAAACATAAAATATTGCTAAAAGACTAACTTTTATCGATGATATTAATACTCGTGAATATATTCAATATGAACAAGAAAGAATTGTACGAAAAGACATCATCAACAACAACCATATTCAATTACACCAAAAAAATTGGACAATATTTGAAAATTTTGAAGGTTCCAGATCAAACTTACCTGACTATTAGTGTTGTTGCAATATTTAAATATGTGTAATAGTTATCTTCATGTAATTTTTTAAAAGTTTTTTTGTTAAGTTTCTTTTGTATATTTTTGTTAAGTTTCTTTTGTATATTTTTGTTATCTAAATCTAGTTTTAAATATTTTAAATCTTCTTTTAAATTTTTATTTAATTTTGTGTGTATACTTAAATTTTGTAAACAAAACTTCAAATATTTATGAGATATAATTTTTATAAGGATTAAAATAATAAACAATAAAATATTTATGAATTATAAATGTGATGTGTAATTGTAGGGACCAGAATACAAATAAAAATATGAAACTTCAAATTTGAAGTTTTGAGTAGTGAAACTTCAAATATATAGAAAATTGAAGTTTTGAAGTTCTTTTTTGGAGAGCAAAAAATTTTATATTCGAAGTTATAGAGTGTCTTTTGTAGATGTTCTAAGCAGGAATTCCAAAGACTAATGATTTAGTTATCAAAGAAAGAATTATTATTTGTATGAATATGTTGATGCTTGGGAATAAAACTGAGGCATTAGATTTTTTTGGTTTATGTGGCAGAAATAAAAAGAGACATGTCTCTTGGGTTTTCAGAAGAGGCAGTGATTAGGTTCAGTGAGGAATATACTCAAGTATGAAAATTTGCATTTCTTTTATTTATTTATTCATCAGAGTCCCCACTTTTCTTTTTGTTAGTCATAAAGGATCACAAGCTGAACATGACAACAGCAGATGGTATATCGTATATGTTTCCAACAATTGGACCCTTTTCTAATGTAGCAATAGCAACATTTATTATAAAATTTTCAATAGTTTGGGGATCTATTTGTATATAAAATTTTTAAAAAAATTTGGGAGCCTAAAGGATCACAAGCTGAACAATGACAACAGCAGATGGTATATCGTATATGTTTCCAACAATTGGACCCTTTTCTAATGTAGCAATAGCAACATGTATTATAAAAATTTCAATAGTTCGGGGATCTATTTGTATATAATTTTTTTAAAGAAATTTGGGAGCCTAAAGTAAATGTTTTATCGGGCTTGCCCATGACCAGCCCTCGAGATATCCTTAGACACTACACTACTCCATGGAAACCGTCTCCTGTTGGATGGTTTGAATACAACCCTAACGCTAGCTTTCAGGATGTAAATGCACCTGTAGGATCAAGTTGGATCATTCATGACACGAAAGGAAGATTTGTAAATTCGTGACAGAAGGGATATTTTTTTCACTTATTCAAAAGTGTCAAACCTAACCGAGTGGTGGTAGTCTAGTGGCAATCTTTTGGGGCTTGGTGTGTACCCACATCAGTTTTGAGTTCAATTTCCTCTGGGAACTAAATTATCATCACTTGGCCAGTTTGGGCTTGGGTTTCGGCCCAAGTGGTTTACATGGTGGATCGTAACAGATGATCGGTTCACCCCCTGACATTAGTCGAAATGTATTCTAAACTCGGATCATGCAGTGTAGTAGCCAGTCCACTCCATAGCACTAAGTGCGTTCCTCCCGAGGCCGACCGGATCAGCAGATAGGATTTATCGGAAAAAAAAGTGTCAAACCTTTGGAAGATTTCAGTCTTCTTCAGGCTCTACAAACGTTATAGAATCGAGGTTTCAACTGGATTATTATATTTACGTCGAAGAGAGAGAGAGGGCAAAGTAGTGACACACTTGATCTCTGATCATTGTATCAAACTTTTTGCTAGTGTTCAAGTGGTACAAATAAGTAACAATCCAGCAGCAGATGTACTGACTCGAACCGTATAATATATAATACACAATATGATCAATGTCTTGTTCAAGAATATCTAAAATATATCATGCTGGTATATGCAATCGTGTGTTCTAGCAGAAACCAAGGAAGTGGCAGCAAACTAAAGAACAGTTTATTCAAACTTTGTTCACTTCTTAGTCCTTTTCTGTTTCTAATTATTTTGGAAACGTCCCGACCGTGTAGAAGTACAAATAGATTACAAGAACAAAAAAGATTTTCACTGTCTTAAACTTAAAAGAAAAACAAACAAACAAAAGGGTCTAATTTTTATCAAACTTCAAGATACTTAGCTACCGTCTGAACATCTTTATCTCCTCTTCCGCTGAAGTTCAATACGACTCTGCTTCCGTCCGGTAACGTGGGACATAGCTTCTCGAGGTGAGCTAGTGCGTGAGAGGTCTCCAGTGCTGGAATGATTCCCTCTAACCGCGATACTCTCTTGAACGCTACAAATCAAAATGAACATAGAAGGTGAGATATGAAAACTACAGAACATTTTTATAATACAGAACAAAAGGCTATTCATTACCTTCCAATGCTTCTTCGTCCGTTACGCTAAAGTATTCAGCCCGTCCCATGTCTTTCAGGAAACTGTGCTCCGGTCCAACTCCAGGGTAGTCCAATCTGTAAGAGACAATCCAAAACCGTGATCACGAGAGACTAGTTATGATGGCTAATGGATCATTAAATATAGAGTTTTTTTATCTTACCCTGCACTGATGGAGTGAGGTTCAATGATTTGGCCATCATCATCTTGCAGCAAGTAACTCATAGCTCCATGTAGAACACCCACATCTCCCTTTGTCAACGTAGCAGCGTGTTTGCCACTATCCACTCCGAATCCCGCAGCTTCCACACCGATCAACCGGATCTCTGTGTCATCCACAAACTCATGGAAGAGTCCCATCGCGTTTGAACCCCCACCAACACAAGCCACCAACACATCCGGCTTCCCTCCCCATTTCTCCAACGCTTGTCTCCTCGTTTCTTTACCTATCACCGCGTGAAAGTCTCTGACCATCATCGGGTAAGGGTGAGGACCCGCCACAGATCCCAATATGTAATGAGTAGTCTCAACATTTGTCACCCAGTCTCTTATCGCTTCTGAAGTAGCATCCTTCAACGTTGCTGTTCCAGAGTGAACTGCTCTCACCTGTAAAACCACGAGGGGTTCAATAAAAATCGGTCTAGGCACCTAGGCGTCTGGCTAAACGAAATGATTTTTCTAGAAGGATTTTTTTTTTTTTAAAAAAATCAATTTTTTGAACATTACCTCGGCACCAAGAAGTCGCATCCTGAACACATTGAGTGCTTGTCTCTCCATATCTTGAGCACCCATATAGATAATGCACTCCAGACCAAAACGAGCACACACGGTAGCTGTAGCCACACCGTGTTGACCAGCTCCTGTCTCAGCGATAATCCTCTTCTTCCCCAAACGCTTGGCGAGAAGAGCCTGAGCCACGGCGTTGTTGATCTTGTGAGCTCCTGTGTGATTCAGGTCTTCTCTCTTCAAGTATATAAGCGGCCCTTCTCCATTTTCGCGGCGGTAATGCTCCGTAAGCCTCTCTGCGAAATACAGAGGGCTTTCTCTACCCACGTAGTCTTTCAAGATCCCCGCCAACTCTCTCTAACAAAAGATTCATTGACACAAAAGACAAAACTCAGACATAGAACAAGAGAGAAACCGAACAAGAGCATCTATACATTTTGCTCAAAGATCCAAACTTTACCTCAATCTGATAACAACAAAGCTATAATCTCAAAGACCCACAACGCAAAATGTTTATTTTCTATTCAAATCACGAAGGACAAGGTACCTGGAAATCATCGTCGGTGGCGAGAGAATGAAACGCCGTTTCGAGCTCGGAGAGAGCGTGCATCAGCGTCTCAGGGACATACTTGCCACCAAACTTCCCGAACCGACCGAACGAATCGGGTCGTTGCCAGAGAGTCGGGTCAGATCCGGCGGACATGAGAACAGGCGGGTCCTTGGCGATGGTGCAGGAGACGGAGAACGATGGCCTTGAGCGAGACGATGGCAGAGGCGTAAATTTGAGAGCTTTGGAGGGGGATCTCAAATGGGTCAATTGGGGAGAGGAAGAAACGGAGGTTCTGAAAGAAGCGACGGTGCCTGAAGCTGCCATTACCGAATGAATGAATCTCTTTCTCAGTCAATATATGTCCGCCTCCTTGAATATCCTATTGTTTCCATAGGAAGGGTTTTTATAGATTCTTTCATTGATATGTTGATAATATTCTTTTACCAAACAAAAAGTAAGTTGGTAGGAATGAAGAAGATGTGATTAGATTTGTAACACATGGTTTTTTAGAAAAATATTCGAATGAGCCGTCGTTACCTACCATCTGTTTCATTTAGCATACCATTTTTTCATGTCTTTTGTTATAAAATATTTTTTTTCAGTTACCATACATTAGTACTAGGATAAAAGCCACACCTAACACGGAATAAGATGACTAAATTTGTTATTTTGAAGATAAGAAAACATTAGATCTATTTAATTTTGGATACTAGTTTGTTTCGGATTGGTTGTAAAACGCCATGCATTCTCTAATTCCCTTCGGCCACTTTTGTCAGTCTTCTCCTTTTTGATCCGAGTTGAACATGAATTCCTTATCACCGAATTCTCATCATAGTGTTCCTCCAAGTTAAAAACGGTTGTTCCTCGGCGTTTAGCAGGAGTGAGTGCGTTAGCTTCAGCTTCTTGGGACGACCCTCCAGACAACATTAAGGACCTCTGTAATACATTTACAAAATTGTACAAATACACTTTAAGATTCATTGCAAGAACCAAAGGTCAAACCAATTCAAAGAAACAATACTTTACCTCTGGTCCATCTGAAATTAAAGAGTTTTCCAAAGACAAAGTATTCACTTCTCCCTTCAATATAAAAAATATTACAAAAATCATAAAAATGGCCGTAATGAATCAAAAACTCAAACAAATAGTCGTTTACAATACCTTTGGTTGACTCAAGTCCTCAAACTCGGTAACCATCTCAATGTTGGCCACAATTTTCAAGACTTTGTAAGTGTCATTCTTGTAGAGAAAATTTTCTTTCTCAATGCCAACCTTGAATAGATAGGTTTTACCTACTAAATCTTTGAGTGCCAAAGGAATATCAGCCGGGTCTTGCATCTGTCAATAAAACATGTAGAGTATTAAAAGACATATAGAACAATGACTGATCATTGTTCACAATGATATAACCCAACTTACCTCATCAATATTAGTTCCAGTTAGCTCATTGCAAGGGTGATGAAGTAACTGGAGTGCAAGATTGTCAAATAGTAAAAAATTTGCATTGCTGGTATTGTCTAGCACAACCAAATGCAACTTGTATCTAACATAAACGACAACATAATTATATTAAGAAAGGCATAATCGTGTTCAGCTAAAAATCTACGAAAATAGTATATAGTAATTAACTTGGCATCAACTTTGGGTTATTCACCTTGCATTTGCCGCAGTAGTAGTGGAATCCCAGTTTATCATCATCTTCTCCATCGTCAATGGTGTCATTAGGCACATTCAATACCTTCTTCGAACACACATTGCAACTCAAATAATACCAACCCATATCGGAATCAATAGCTGCTATTGTGCACATCACAATACACTGCTCAACCTAGATGAATAAACTTTAATCAATAATTTATCTGACATGTTTTACAGTATCAAAATACAACAGCTGTTTGAAATATACGAAACAAATTGGAAAAAGAGAGTAACAACATACCCGGTTCAATTCAACCATCTGAGATATGGTTTTCCTAGGAGTGTTGAAAAAAAAATCATTTTTATCCCCAACTCCATTTGTCAGCATAAGCGGCTTAGGTTGAACAACAGCAAATGGAAGTTCATCCTTCGGCAACCTTTAAAGAAGAACAACACACAAATAAACAACAATGCCTGAGATAGACATGTGTATATCGTATTCTTTTGCATAAATATAGAAAACGAAAACCTGTAGTGACAAAAATGCCTCCACCTCAGGCATAAATGGATTCAGTTCGGCATCTGAAACATTATAGGCATTGGACACTACGCTCTTCTGCAGTTGACAGTGTAAAGGTGTAAAATAAAAATTATAACAAACTTTAATCACTCGAGTTATACAAAAAGTACAATATTAAATGATGGGATAAAATACCTTTCTAAACTTTAATTTTCCCAAACCGCAAAACACAAACTATTGCATTATCACCGCCTCTTTCAATAGCCTCACTGACATCAGTAGCAAAGTTACCCCATAACACCATCGGCAGACATTCATCCCTAAAATCACATAGGGAATTAAGTAAAAACTCAGATAACGTACCCAAATTTATCTATATAGGGTTCAAAAAATATAAAGACGTTATTACTTTTCATTACAAAGTTCCACTGTGATTTTCTTTGTGTCTTTCCCATCAGCTGATACAACTTCAATGGGGGTCACTTCGAAAATCTGACTTATTACATCTGATTAACATAATATATGTGTTATATAATATTTAAGCATATCAAAAAATATACTCCCACAAAACCAAATTTTTATTACTTACCAAACAAATAGTCTGTATTGAGTGTACCATCAAGAATGTCCCTGTAGTTTACTGGTTCAAAACCAGTTAGCTCATCGGGCAAAGCATCACAACACCTCACACGTGTTGTCGAGAGAAATCCAATTTTGTATGGATGTATGGTGATGAGTGTCATATTTATCGGTTTTTATATTGATTTCTAGCTAAGTTTGATTAGTTTTTATTATGTATTCTGGTCATTTTCGAGTCCTTTTGTGTTATATAGTATTTATACAGGTCATAGGGGCTAAACTGCATAATCAAGAGTTTTGGAGCAAAATCAAGGGTTAATATGCTCAAATGGAAGTTCTGGGGTCGAAAAGGAAAGAGGCACAAAACTCAGGGATCAAAGGTGCAAAATATCAGAAAATAGCCATTGCTGTGTCGTGAGTTTTCAAGTGTTCGATACGAAGAAGATGACGTGCTCGATCCGGTGCCCTCGAGCCAGCCATCGATCCTCCACCCCGAGCTGAGCAAAGCGACCACCAGGAGAACACGAGCTGCTCGATTCACCTCCCTCAACACAGGGCCGGCTCAACACTGTTAGGGGCAGTGTCTTTCCCATCAGCTGATACAACTTCAATGGGGGTTACTTCGAGAATCTGACCTAGTACATCTGATTAACACAATATATGTGTTATATAATATTTAAGCATATTAAAAAATATACTCCCACAAAACCAAATTTTTATTACTTACCACAAATAGTCTGTATTGAGTGTACCATCAAAAATGTCCCTGTAGTTTACTGGTTCAAAACTAGTTAGCTCATCGGGCAAAGCATCACAACACCTCACACGTGTTGTCGAGAGAAATCCAATTTTGTATGGATGTATGGTGATGAGTGTCATATTTATCGGTTTTTATATTGATTTCTAGCTAAGTTTGATTAGTTTTTATTATGTATTCTGGTCATTTTCGAGTCCTTTTGTGTTATATAGTATTTATACAGGTCATAGGGGCTAAACTGCATAATCAAGAGTTTTGGAGCAAAATCAAGGGTTAATATGCTCAAATGGAAGTTCTGGGGTCGAAAAGGAAAGAGGCACAAAACTCAGGGATCAAAGGTGCAAAATATCAGAAAAATAGCCATTGCTGTGTCGTGAGTTTTCAAGCGTTCGATACGAAGAAGACGACGTGCTCGATCCGGTGCCCTCGAGCCAGCCATCGATCCTCCACCCCGAGCTGAGCAAAGCGACCACCAGGAGAACACGAGCTGCTCGATTCACCTCCCTCAACACAGGGCCGGCTCAACACTGTTAGGGGCAGTGTCTTTCCCATCAGCTGATACAACTTCAATGGGGGTCACTTCGAAAATCTGACCTATTACATCTGATTAACATATTATATGTGTTATATAATATTTAAGCATATAAAAAAATATACTCCCACAAAACCAAATTTTTATTACTTACCACAAATATAGTCTGTATTGAGTGTACCATCAAGAATGTCCCTGTAGTTTACTGGTTCAAAACCAGTTAGCTCATCGGGCAAAGCATCACAACACCTCACACGTGTTGTCGAGAGAAATCCAATTTTGTATGGATGTATGGTGATGAGTGTCATATTTATCGGTTTTTATATTGATTTCTAGCTAAGTTTGATTAGTTTTTATTATGTATTCTGGTCATTTTCGAGTCCTTTTGTGTTATATAGTATTTATACAGGTCATAGGGGCTAAACTGCATAATCAAGAGTTTTGGAGCAAAATCAAGGGTTAATATGCTCAAATGGAAGTTCTGGGGTCGAAAAGGAAAGAGGCACAAAACTCAGGGATCAAAGGTGCAAAATATCAGAAAATAGCCATTGCTGTGTCGTGAGTTTTCAAGCGTTCGATACGAAGAAGACGACGTGCTCGATCCGGTGCCCTCGAGCCAGCCATCGATCCTCCACCCCGAGCTGAGCAAAGCGACCACCAGGAGAACACGAGCTGCTCGATTCACCTCCCTCAACACAGGGCCGGCTCAACACTGTTAGGGGCAGTGTCTTTCCCATCAGCTGATACAACTTCAATGGGGGTCACTTCGAAAATCTGACCTATTACATCTGATTAACATAATATATGTGTTATATAATATTTAAGCATATCAAAAAATATACTCCCACAAAACCAAATTTTTATTACTTACCAAACAAATAGTCTGTATTGAGTGTACCATCAAGAATGTCCCTGTAGTTTACTGGTTCAAAACCAATTAGCTCATCGGGCAAAGCATCACAACACCTCACACGTGTTGTCGAGAGAAATCCAATTTTGTATGGATGTATGGTGATGAGTGTCATATTTATCGGTTTTTATATTGATTTCTAGCTAAGTTTGATTAGTTTTTATTATGTATTCTGGTCATTTTCGAGTCCTTTTGTGTTATATAGTAGTTATACAAGTCATAGTTGCTAAACTGCATAATCAAGAGTTTTGGAGCAAAATCAAGGGTTAATATGCTCAAATGGAAGTTCTGTGGGCGAAAAGGAAAGAGGCACAAAACTCAGGGATCAAAGGTGCAAAATATCAGAAAAATAGCCATTGCTGTGTCGTGAGTTTTCAAGCGTTCGATACGAAGAAGACGACGTGCTCGATCCGGTGCCCTCGAGCCAGCCATCGATCCTCCACCCCGAACTGAGCAAAGCGACCACCAGGAGAACACAAGCTGCTCGATTCACCTCCCACGACACAGAGCCGGCTCAACACAGTTAGGGGCAGTGTCTTTCCCATCTTTGTGTCTTTCCCATCAGCTGATACAACTTCAATGGGGGTCACTTCGAAAATCTGACCTATTACATCTGATTAACATAATATATGTGTTATATAATATTTAAGCATATCAAAAAATATACTCCCACAAAACCAAATTTTTATTACTTACCAAACAAATAGTCTGTATTGAGTGTACCATCAAGAATGTCCCTGTAGTTTACTGGTTCAAAACCAGTTAGCTCATCGGGCAAAGCATCACAACACCTCACACGTGTTGTCGAGAGAAATCCAATTTTGTATGGATGTATGGTGATGAGTGTCATATTTATCGGTTTTTATATTGATTTCTAGCTAAGTTTGATTAGTTTTTATTATGTATTCTGGTCATTTTCGAGTCCTTTTGTGTTATATAGTATTTATACAGGTCATAGGGGCTAAACTGCATAATCAAGAGTTTTGGAGCAAAATCAAGGGTTAATATGCTCAAATGGAAGTTCTGGGGTCGAAAAGGAAAGAGGCACAAAACTCAGGGATCAAAGGTGCAAAATATCAGAAAATAGCCATTGCTGTGTCGTGAGTTTTCAAGCGTTCGATACGAAGAAGACGACGTGCTCGATCCGGTGCCCTCGAGCCAGCCATCGATCCTCCACCCCGAGCTGAGCAAAGCGACCACCAGGAGAACACAAGCTGCTCGATTCACCTCCCTCGACACAGGGCCGGCTCAACATTGTTAGGGGCCCTAGGGCAAGAAAAAAAATTTACCCTCTAAAATTTATACGTAGATAATGTTTAAAATATTTTTAAAATTTAATCAGTAATATTTTATATATTTTGTAATGAAAATAAAACTATATACATATCAAATAATTTTGGGCCCTTTTCAATTTCATTTATTATATTTATATTTTTTTTATATATAAAAATAAAGATTTATAAAAAAATTGGGCCCCTTAATTAGTATTATACGGGGGGACACGGGCTTGGGCCCGGGGCGGTCGCACCGCTTGTCCCCCCCAATGAGCCGGTCCTGCCTCGACACCAGGCCTGCAAGTCACGAACCGTGAAGCCCCAAGCGAACGATGAGCTTATTCCAGACTGCTCGATGTGGCGCTCTCGATCAATTCTCGACACCACTTTCTCTAAGCCTTCAAACTGACGGCCTGAATCGGCCACTTCGCGAATCTGTTCTGCTCGATGGTTCCCTCTCGGTTCGAACAGCAAAACGAGACGGAGGAGACGCGGTGGTGGCGCTCTGGCGCGGCGGACACAAAGGAGATGCCACCAGAGATGTAGTTGCAGCAGTCACAGTCACAGAGCTCGAGTCACAAGCTCAACAATGGAGTCCCGACCTGAACGGAGAAGAAGAAGTGGAGACCAAACGCAAACGCACTTTTTACAAACGCGGTCGCAGCAGAAAATAGCGTTTGCGTTTGGCGTTTAGCTTTGACTTTTGACCTAATCCTTAGGACAATATATATGTGTAAAAGGAAATAACCTAGAGGATATTCTCTTTTATCTTGTCTTTTTGTCGATCTTTGCAGACTTCTTTCTCTCTACACTTGTTTCAGTTCTTAGTTTATCAGATCTGCTTCTGTTTATTTTAGATTATCTTTCTAAATCATGTTTATCCTTAATCTTAACATGTGCTTAAGGATTTCCATGAAGATTAGTGAGTAGTCTTTTAGTTGGGTTTAGGGTTTCTCACAAAGGGATCTCATGAGTTGTTGACTTAGGATTGCTAGATCTAGAGATTTATCTTAAGATTCTTCACCTATTGGTGTTCTTAATGCTGAAGCTTGATTAGCTACCTAACTTCTGAACCTAAGTTATTTCATGCCCGACAGGTGCTTGATGAAATGCTTGAAACAACTTTAGATGAGCAAAGTGTCCTTAGCCAACGACAGTTGATGTTATTGCGCTTTGTGAACATATCAAACCTGACCTTATTGCTTGTTTAGAATCTGAAACTCAACGACAGTTAGTGCGGAGGATTCTATAAATTAGAGAGTTAGCGCTACGACAGTAGGTTAATTCTATTATCGTGTTTGAGTTCAAGACGTTGCTTAACTTCTTTCTCTAGTCGTTTATCTGTTTGTCAGCAACGAAATGATTTCCCAAGAATACCCTATGCCCAGCGCTTTTTCTGATAGTATTTCATCTTTGTTTCTCTGTTTATCTAGCTAGCTTGCTTTTATTTACTGTTCTTAATTATTGCAAAACCAAACAAAATCTCTTCTTAGTCTTAGCTAGTAATTTATCATTAGCTCTTCTTGTAAACTATGGTCCTTGTGGATTCGATCCCGTATTACTGCTACGCACTTTACTGGGCACTTGCAGTTAGTCTTTCGGGTTAAAACCTGAGATATCATATGGCTGTTCGGTATGAACCGCATGAGGGGCTGAGTGAAAACTTGAGGAGAATCTTGGAACTGCCTTGTGACATAAATGAGTCAAACTGATTCACCATATCTTTTTTTACGGAAGTGTTAATCTTAACGCCCTACATAAATTTATAACAATACACGAAAAATAAGCATACATACATTTTTAAATATCGGAACACAAAGAGTAAAGATGCCCTAGCTACATTGGAGTCGATTAGATCCATCTCGATCGTCACACCACCAAAAGCAGAATATTGTTTCCACAGACGTACTATCTTCACCCTAATCTTCCAAATTGACTTGAATGGTTTCAAGTCACACACATCAGTTATCGCATCCATTATAGTAGAATGAGAGAAATTTCTAAGTTTTCGAGTGTATGGATACAATTATCTGAATGGGAGAAAGGAGGCTTACATAGGTTTACTAAACCTAATTCAATAGAGCATAGATCGCGTGTATACGAATTAATTAATAGCATATATTTTGACTTTGCCGTTCACTCTAAGATATATATATATACCATAGCATAAAAATGCCAATTATATGCTATTTACTATCATTAATTTACCTTGCCAATCACTCACGGCAATTAAATATTACGTAAACTCACACGGATGGTTTAATTTGGTTTGTGTATTCTTGATTAGTATCGGTTTAATATTCTTAACCACAGCATCATAAAATAATTTTCGTATATCACTACATCGTCCTTATTGTTATCTCTTAATGAAAAAGATTTACGTGCATGTTAAACAATAAAATCTTGCGTTCCAAGATTATGTAATTGAAACAGACTAAACTCAACAATTAACAAAAACGTATGCATGAACTAAAAAAACGTACGTGCATGAATTTGTAAGATGACAATTCAAAATAATGGTTAAAGTGAACTTCGAGCGTCCTTATTGGTGTTTTGCTTCTTGTGTGATGTTGTGTAACCCAATAAAACCAATACAAAATAATTGGTTTTATTGTGCTCTTACTTTGATTTCTAGTGGGAAAAAATGTTTATGGCATGTCATGAGGTTTAGATAAAGATTGGTTACAGAGAGTATTAGAAACCAGGCCTGGAATCTTCATAGTTAACCAAAAGACTAATGGCTCTTCAGTTAACTTGAAATGCCAAGCTAATGAAAATTTTATTAACTTTTCCTTAAAATTGTACTTTTGTTTGAGTATTGCTAATAGTTTTTGATGGAGCGGAAACAACGATAAACAACTCAACCAAGGGGTTATGAAACCACGATTGGGACCTGCCAGCTCAACCAAGGGATTCTAGGGAATCCTCGCTTGTGACCTACTTCTTGATTGATGAATCTAATCAAATCAAAACAAGGGATAGAGAATACAATTCTCCCAAAAGCCAAAGTTCTTTTATTAATCAAATCAAACTGAATACAACTTTAGGAGGTGTTATTGGTTTATATTTTTTGATTGATTTAGAAATCCATATAGTATTTATAAATCCAAGTAAAATATGCAAATCTGGAGGTTTTCCTTTGAATTTGAGTCTTTGTATTTTTAACTAAAAAATCCAAAAAAAATCCATTCAAATCCATTATAAAATCAAATATATTAGTAGGGGTTATTGGTTGTTGTATTTTAATGGATTTGAAAATCCGAACTAAATCTAGTGTTGTTCTATGATTTTCAAATCTGTATTAAAATCATGTGTTATTGGTTTAATGATTCATAAATTCTGTATCAAATCAAGTGTTATTCAATCGTACGGATTTATTAATATATTTGATTTTATTATGGATTTGAATGGATTTGTTTGGATTTTTTAGTTAAAAATACAAAGACTCAAATTCAAAGGAAAACCTCCAGATTTGCATATTTTACTTGGATTTATAAATACTATATGGATTTCTAAATCAATCAAAATATATAAACAATAAACACCTCCTTAGTAAATCCGTACAATTGAATAACACTTGATTTGATACATAATTTATGAATCATTAAACCAATAACACATGATCTTAATACAGATTTGAAAATCATAGAACCAATAACACTAGATTTAGTTCGGATTTTCAAATCCATTAAAATACAACAATCAATAACCCCTTGTGGGAACAGAAATTCACACCGTCGAGTTTTGTTAATCGGAGGAAAGCCAAGTTAACCTAGCCTTCCCTGAAGGTCCCGGTTATCTGCTGGGCCACACACGACACGATAAATATGAAAGAATAAAATGAAAATAAGCACAAAAAGAGAATAAGAGGATCTTATTTCCGAATTCGCGTTTGAGCGTGAACAACAAGTAAAGACCTAGGCTACAAGAGCTGTCGGTACGTTCGCTAGTCTAGTGACCTAAATCTAAACTAGTTGAGTCGCAGCTCGATTAGTAAAAACGGAAAAAGATGCCTAAATTGCTCTAAGTGCTAAGCTGCTCTGATGTGCTCTTCTTTCTCTCCCTCTTTGTCCTAGGTCCTCCTTATATACTCCTCGTTAGGTCGGTTTACCTTTTCTTGGGCCAGATTTGTCGCGAAGCAGGCTTTTTTCATATTTCCTTCTTCTTTGTGATTATCTTCGGAAATTTGACATTTATCTCTTCCCGTGGATGAGATAAACTGTCATACCAGTCTTTGGGCTCAAGTCTTTTGGGACCATAGATGGGCCGTTGTCCGCAATTCGGACCCTCTTTGGGCCGTATCGAGACTTAAAGGTTTTTACGATTTTACTCGCGAAATAGCCGTTGGTATAGGCATGGTTCTTCCAACGGAACCCTGTTTCTTCGCATAGACGAGGCAGTTGGTGTTAAGTTAACCGTAACCTGCTCTACTACGAAGAATAGGAAACCGTTCGAGAGACATAACCTTACCAATTTCCCGAATTCTTTCGACGATGTTTTTTAGACGGAACATTAGCGTCGTATCCACGGACCCGAAGACTGAGTTACGAAAACCTCGGACGAAGATGCATGGTTATGGGATGGGACCGGGTTCGGAATGGTCCACGAAGAATTGGCCGCGCCCGCCGGGCGAGCTGATCCGTGCCACGGTCGAGCTCGCCGGTGAGCCGACCGGCAACACGGTCGTGCTCGCGGGCGAGCCGACCGTCAACACGGTCGTGCTCGCCGGGCGAGCTGGCTCGTGTCACGGCCGAGCTCGCCGGCGAGTCGACCGGCAACACGGTCGTGCTCGCCGGGCGAGCTGGCTCGTGTCACGGCCGAGCTCGCCGGCGAGTCGACCGGCAACACGGTCGTGCTCGCCGGGCGAGCTGGCTCGTGTCATGGTCGAGCTCGCCAGGCGATCTGTTTCGGCTATTCGTTTTCTCGGCTTTTGAAGTTTTGACCGAGACTTTGTTTTTCTTAGGACTTTCGGACATCGATTCCGTCGTGACCGATTTTGACCCCAACAGTTAGCCCCCAGCGAGCTAGGATCCGTGGACCTGGGTGTTAGGTCATAGCTTGCGGTATGGTCTGTTCTAGGTGGAATTAGACGTAATCGTTTGTCGAAAAATTGAAGGTGAATAGTAAAAAAAATTGTATAAGTAAGGGAAGTAAGTTTTTTTAATTCCTTACTCATTTCCTCCAAGATAGGAATTTTTTCTCCAAGATCTCTCTTTGCTCAAAGAAAATCTCTTCAAGAAAAAGATCTTCAATGAGGAATTCTTCCTCACACTCATCTTCGGGTGACTCTTCTGCCAATGAGGTGATCGCCCCGAAAGAAGAGTTTGAAGTTGAGGAAGAAGCAAAGGATGCGTACTACAAAGCTCTTTACGGCTTGCCTCCGCCTTCGCAAGACATTCCGATTCCTAAGAGGCCCGTGGGGTCGCCAAACGCACCCCTCACGCCGAGCATGGTCTCTCCCGACTACCTCACGACTCTCAGGGACTTTTATCAGATTCCAAGTGGAGTCGTATTTTGGATCCCGAGTAGCAAAAAGAGTGCGAAGAACCCTCCAGAAGGTTTCTTTGCTTGCTACGAGGCCTTCCTGGTGTATTACCGCATGTGGTTTCCGATCCCTGGAACCATCGTCGGCGCGCTTCACCACTTTGGGATTTCGATCAGCTAGCTAAGCGTTCCGGCCTTGCAGCAAAGGCTCGGCGTGTTGATCTCGAGTTACGAGCTAGGAATGGATCTTAACCCTGGCGACTTCGAGGGATTTTGGTTTACGAGAGGAACGGGGATTGATGGCTCATACCGCATGGCGCCAAAGTAGGGCATGGATATAATTCAGGGGCACAGTTCACATCCTAAGACATGGTTCGAGCGCTTTTTCTTTGTCCGGATAGATGGGGAGTCTGTCGAGGAGAGCTACCTCCACCTATTCTGTCGGGAGTGGAACTTCACCCGTGGTAATACGAATAGCTATGTTTTTCGTTTTGATACCTTGAAAACATGCGAAGATGATTTTTTTTATTATCTTGCAGTGAACAGGATCCTTCCGCCGACTCCTGCCGATCTTTTTGCCAAGCGAGATCTTCTCCGCGGCAGGCCGTTCTTCTGAAATTCCTTCACCGTTGAACGGATTCTAAGCGCGGTGGAGCTCCATCGATCCCGAGCCGTCTTTAAGCCTCTTGATGTTCCGTATAACGTAGAACCGTTCATTGATGTCTTACTTGCTCAGAGGCAGAGAATCAGGTCTCGGAAAGGCAAGGGAGTTGCCTCCGAGAACGTCTTGGGAGACCTTCCGCTGCCAGAATGGAACCCCAGTTTCTCCCCAGGGGAAAGGTGTGAAACCAGTGAGGTTCCCCTTCCAAGCGACTTTTTTGCCGACCTCCCTCCCGATTTTACTACTCATAAGTCGCTGGACGAAGAGTCGAGGAGGAAAGTAGTCGCCGAAGGCTCCAGCTTAATCAACGAGGTTTATCCTTTGAACTTT
>NC_027756.1:37593063-37594577 GCF_000695525.1 Brassica oleracea var. oleracea
TGGAACGAACCGAGCACTCTCCAGAGACCGTCTGGAGTGCTGACCAAAATTTCGGATTTCTTGTATAGCGCGCTATGGTATCCTCGTCGGATGTAAGAGAACCTTTACTTTTACGAAAGGTTAGACTACGAGTTCTTTTTTTAGAACGTTTTGGGTTTGTCCGTCAGGGCCAATCGATGGGCGATTTGTTTTTTTAGAGTCGCGGATGGACCGTGTGTTTGGATAATATCTCTCGAAAATATTTACGACGTCTCGCTTTTTCCGAAAGGTATATCCTTTGTAGTGAGAAAGTTACGATCTTCGTTTTTAGGGAAGATGTATTTAGTCTTGCTTGACCATTGATACGCAGTGATGTTGTTTAAGTTAGTTCCCATCCAAGGACTGCTTGAAAGGTATGCGTGTTTGGAGACCCTTGTCTTGGGTGTTTCTCAGGTTAATCTCCGATTGTTGTGGCTTATTGCAAGTGAATCGGGAGGCCGAAATAAAATGAGTTTTATTGGAAAAGTTTCGAAAATATCGAGTACATGTGTGGATATTCCGAACTTTGTGGGAGTATACAAGTATACATACCCACCCCCCCCCCCTTTTTGGAGAGGGGGATAGCTGAACTTGTCAATAGGAAAAGCTGCCTACGTACCTCTTTCGAGGATCAAGCCATCTCGTAGTTCTTCTTTGTAATCTGGCATCCCTAGATTACTGCTGTTCCGTTTGGTGTTGGGAACTTGATGCCTAGGTGGTAAGTCGACGGTACCGCCTTCATTGCGTTGATCCATGGGGTTCCCATGATAACATTATAGATGGCCGGGTTATCGACGACGGCGAAGTCAGCGATTTTCGTGACTTCCCTTGCCATGACCGGAAGTTTGATCGATCCAAGGGTCATTGATGTTGTGCCCGAAAAACCGGTCAGTGGTTTTGGTTCCGGGACGACTTCCCCGAGTTTGATGTTCATTCTCCGGAGAGTGTCGCGGAAAATGACGTTGTCCGTGCTGCCTGTGTCGATGAGGATTCTTCCCACTTCGAGGTCTCGAATCACCATGTCGATGACCAGCGGGTTGCCGTGAGGTTTATCGAGTCCGACGGTTTCCTCCTCCTCGAAAACAATCGTATCGTTTGAAGCGTTGTCGGTCGGGGACCGAGTCGTTCAGTTAGAACTTGTTTTCGCCTTTCTTCCGTAGGCCTTGATGGATGAAACAGAGTCGCGGTAGAATTGCGATTCTCCGATGATCATGTTTATCCTCCGGCGGGTACTATTGTCTTCAAGGTCATCCTGCCTTCTTCCGCGTTTCTCGCCAGACTGGTTTGCGCGTGCGTCCCTCTCGGGAGACTCTTTATCAGTCCTGGGTGGGCGGTCGGAATCAAGGATGAGGTCTTTTATGCTAGTGACCTTCGAGAGGTCGCCAGCGAGGATTTTTGCGGCTAGACTTGCGCCGAGAACTTTGCAGTTCGTAGTGGAATGACCTTTGGTCTGGTGGAACTCGCAGTAGGAGTTATCCTTGTACTGGTTCCTGGTC
>NC_027756.1:37594656-37594888 GCF_000695525.1 Brassica oleracea var. oleracea
GTCTTCTCCCTCGTGGTGGACATACTTGTCGTTTCAAGAGCTTTTCTTTTTTGCGGGCGTCTTCTGCGGGTTGTACTTCTGGGAGACGATTTTCATCTCCTCTTCCATTACGATAAAGTCCGTTGCCTTATGAAGAGCATCCTGAATCGTTCTCGGTTTTTCGAGGGATGTCCATTGCCAGAATTTTGACCGGTACCAGAGAGTTTTCTTCAGAGCATCGATCGCCACTTTG
>NC_027756.1:37594917-37595299 GCF_000695525.1 Brassica oleracea var. oleracea
AGTGGCTCATCTTCTCTTTGAGACAGGCTCCAGAGATCGACGTCCGAGGTTTCTCTGTCCATGAACATGGAATACTGCTTGAGAAAATCTGAAGCAAGTTGGCGGAAACTTCCGATGGAATTTCATTTTAGGCAAGAAAACCATTCGAGCGCGGCTCCTTTGAGGTTTTGGACGAAGAGGAGGTAATCTGGCATCCCTAGATTACTGCTGTTCCGTTTGGTGTTGGGAACTTGATGCCTAGGTGGTAAGTCGACGGTACCGCCTTCATTGCGTTGATCCATGGGGTTCCCATGATAACATTATAGATGGCCGGGTTATCGACGACGGCGAAGTCAGCGATTTTCGTGACTTCCCTTGCCATGACCGGAAGTTTGATCGATCC
>NC_027756.1:37596929-37605251 GCF_000695525.1 Brassica oleracea var. oleracea
GTTGGTCTCAGTAATCCGGGCAGTGAACGGGGTTTTGCGTGCTTCCTCGAGAAGTCTGTCGATCTCGGGCGCAGCTCTTGTCGCGTGGTGGGTTTGTGATTTCACCGCTTTCACCTCCGCTGCGGTTTTCGCGATGTACTCGCGGAGATCGTGGATCTCATCAAGATTTCTGGCAGCCTTGCGAGCTTGTCTCTGTTGGCTGCAGTGGGACCTGGCCTGCTTTTCGGACAGCTTCTCCTGTTCTACCCAGTAGAGGTTTTCTTCTTCCTCGGTCATGGGTCTTTCGAAGGACGCGTCCTGCCGAGCGGACTGGCTTCGCGTTCTTCTTGGGTGGATATCAGCACCGTCGTCCAAGTGATCGGACTGGTCGCTTATGTCCAGGTCGATGCGCTCAATTTCTTCTCCTTTGTTGCTCCCGGTAGGAGGTGGAAGGTTCTCCGCAGTTGGCTGTGCACCTGGCTGGAGCGTTTCATCAGGGTTTTGGCCTGAGGAAGCCTCTGCGGGCTCTTGTGGTCCCGCGCGGGGCTTTGCTCCTGGCCTTCGCCGTTAAGGTTTCCACCTGTTTTGCGAGAGAGGCCACGAGTTTTCCTTCTTCGTCCGACTTTTTCTGAGCGGAGGCGAACATTTCCTTCATCTGGTCTAGTATCGCGGTGTCGGCAGTGACCGTTGATACGTTTCCAGCTGGAGTTTTATCAGCGTTGGCATCGATGGGAGTCCCATCGTGCGTTTGCGGGTCTTTGTCAGCGTTGGTCGTCATATCAGACTGACCGTGTGTGGTTGCGAGAGAGATAGATCCGTACCCCACCCTCCTTCTAGGGCCAAACTGTGGGAACCGAAATTTACACCGTCGAGTTTTGTTAATCGAAGGAAAGCCAAGTTAACCTAGCCTTCCCTGAAGGTCCCGGTTATCTGCTGGGCCGTAAGAGGATCTTATTTCCGAATTCGCGTTTGAGCGTGAACAACAAGTAAGACCTAGGCTACAAGAGCTGTCGGTACGTTCGCTGGTCTAGCGACCTAAATCTAAACTAGTTGAGTCGCAGCTCGATTAGTAAAAACGGAAAAAGATTCCTAAATTGCTTTAAGTGCTAAGCTGCTCTGATGTGCTCTTCTTTCTCTCCCTCTTCGTCCTAGGTCCTCCTTATATACTCCTCCTTAGGTCGGTTTACCTTTTCTTGGGCCGGATTTGTCGCGAAGCGAGCTTTTTCCATATTTCCTTCTTCTTTGTGATTATCTTCGGAAATTTGACATTTATTTCTTCCCGCGGATGAGATAAACCGTCATAGCAGTCTTTGGGCTCAAGTTTTTTGGGACCATAGATGGGCCGTTTCTGCAATTCGGACCCTCTTTGGACCGTATCGAGACTTAAGCGTTTTTACGATTTTACTAACGAAGTAGCCATTGGTATAGGCATGGTTGTTCCAACGGAACCCTGTTTCTTCGCATAGCCGAGGCAGTTGGTGTTAAGTTAACCGTAACCTGCTCTACTTCGAAGAATAGGAAACCGTTCGAGAGACATAACCTTCCCAACTTTCCGAATACTTTCGACGATGTTTTTTAGATGAAACATTAGCGTCGTATCCACGGACCCGAAGACTGAGTTGCGGATACTTCGGACGAAGATGCATGGTTATGGGATGGGACCGGGTTCGGAATGGTCCATGACGCTTGGTCTCGTGGAACTCGTACTAGGAGTTATCGACCGTGGCACAGATCAGCTCGCCCGGCGAGTCGACCGGAAACACAGCCGTGCTCGCCGGGCGAGCTGGCTAGTGTCGCGGGCGAGCTCACCGGCGAGTCGACCGGCAACACGGTCGTGCTTGCCGGGCGAGCTGGCTCGTGTCGTGGCCGAGCTCGCCGGCGAGTCGACCGGCATCACGGTCGTGCTCGCCGGGCGAGATGGCTCGTGTCGCGGCCAAACTCGCCGGCGAGTCGACCGGCAACACGGTCGTGCTCGCCGGGCGAGCTGGCTCGTGTCATGGTCGAGCTCGCCGGGCGATCCGTTTTGGCTATTCGTTTTCTGGGCTTTTGATGTTTTGACCGAGATTTTGTTTTTCTGAGGACTTTCGGACATCGACTCCGTCGTGACCGATTTTTACCCCAACACCCCTACTTAGGCTTAGATGTCTATTTATAATAAATCCTTAAATCTATGAAAGCCCTAATATTAATTAAAATAGGAAAACTACTAAAATATATAAAATACAATAAGAAATAATTATCTATGTAAACTAATGAATAATAAAGATATTTGGATAATTTTCAAATATCTTGCTGCATCAGGTCTCGGCGGCCAAGAAAGATTCGTCCTCGAATCTTCAACCGATTTTTCCAAATAGGATGCTGCACAAAATCTTCACAAGTCGAATCTCCACAAAATTCGTACGAGACGAATTCTTCATAGAACTGTTTTTGCGCGAAAATTGCACGAGCCTGATTATGCTTGAAGGCTTCTGTATAAACGAGATTTCGCCCTATTTTTGCACGGACTTAATTATCAAAATCGTTTTCTTCATCAACATCATATATTGGATCTCCACAAATCTTTTTGTAGACCTCATCATCTTCATAAACGTCGTAGATTGGATCACCATAGATCTCTCGATAGATTTTATAGTATTCTCTCTCGACAAAATGACTTTCGTCCACGAAAGGATAGAGATTGCAACTGCTAATCAACATGACATCCAGAATCGTTCTTTGATTAAGAAACCAAAGAGACGCAGCTCTGATACCACCTGATGGAGCGGAAGCAACGATAAACAGCTCAACCAAGGGGTTATAGAACCACGCTTGGGACCTGCCAGCTCAACCAAGGGATTCTAGGGACAAGAGATTCTAGGGAATCCTCGCTTGGGACCTGCTTCTTGATTGATGAATCTAATCAAATCAATACAAGGGATAGAAAATACAATTCTCCCAAAAGCCAAAGCTCTTTTATTGATCAAATCAAACTGAATACAACTTTAGGCTTAGATGCTTATTTATAATAAATCCTTAAATCTATGAAAGCCCTAATTTTAATTAAAATAGGAAAACTACTAAAATATAGAAAATACAATAAGAGCTATTTATCTATGTAAACTAATGAATAATAAATATATTTGGATAATTTCCAAATATCTTGCTGCATCAGGTCTCGCTGGCCAAGAAAGATCTTCGAATCTTCAACCGATTTTTCCACATAGGATGCTGCACAAAATCTTCACAAGTCAAATCTGCACAAAATTTGCACGAGCCGAATTTTTCATAGAACTTTTTTGCACAAAAATTGCACGAGCCTGATTATGCTTGAAGTCTTCTACATAAACGAGGTTTCGCCCTATTTTTACACGAACTAAATTATCAAAATCGTTTTCTTCATAAACATCATATATTGGATCTCCACAAATCTCTTTGTAGATCTCATCATCTTCATAAACGTCGTAGATTGGATCACCATAGATTTCTCGATAGATCTCATGGTATTCTATCTCGACAAAAGGACTTTCGTCCACGAAAGGATAGAGATTGCAACTGCTAATCAACATGACATCCATAATCGTTCTTCGATTAAGAAACCAAAGAGACGCAGCTCTGATACCACCTGATGGAGCGGAAGCAACGATAAACAGCTCAAGGGGTTATGGAACCACGCATGAGACCTGCCATCTCAATCAAGGGATTCTAAGGAATCCTCGCTTGGGACCTGCTTCTTGATTGATGAATCTAATCAAATCAGTACAAGGGATAGAGAATACAATTTTCCCAAAAGCCAAAGTTCTTTTATTAATCAAATCAAATTGAATACAACTTTAGGCTTACATGCCTAATTATAATAAATTCTTAAATCTATGAAAACCTAATTTTAATTAAAATAGGAAAACTACTAAAATATAAAAAATACAATAAGAAGTAATTATCTATGTAAACTAATAAATAATAAAGATATTAATATCTTGCTGGATTAGAGCTTCCAACGGTGTGCAGGATAGTATGAACTTCTCATTAAAATTTGCATTATTCCATCAGCTTCGGACCACTGCCACTCGGCCGACACTTGTCCATTAAACTGTACCTAAGAAGCATTCAAAAGTAAACTACTTTATAGGCTTATGATCTCTTCACTTTACATCGTTCATCATTTTCCATTAACTAAGCAAATATTGATTGCTGAGTATACCTCCAACTTGTGTTATTGTTCGACATTTGTTGTTAGTCACACTGTCGAGTATACCTCCAGTTGTTATCTTCTTGTCGTTGAACACTGTTCCAGTTGTAGTTCGTCTAAGCCGTAGGGCTTTTTAATTTTAATATAATCAGTTTGTGACAAAAAAAAAAAAGAAGCAAATATTGATTGCACTATCTGCCAATAGACTCATTTTCGTGTAAAGACCAGCGTTATTTTCACACCTCTTTCTGAATTCCATTTTATTGCATCTCATACCGCTACGCTCTGACGTACTTCCATAAAAGTCAACTTGATACCAACCGGCTTACGATTTTCTATGCTCCATTGATAGATTATCAACCTCCCAACTCATCAACTTCTTGCTTAACAGCCCATCCTCTTCGTATCTGGTTTAAGAATCTCAGCAACGCCATCTGGTTTAGGAGTCTTAGCAACAAAATCTGATTTAGGAGTCTTAGCAACTCATCAATTTTTTGCTTAACACTTCGTATCTGGTTTAGGAGTCTTAATTAGTTTCATTATTTTTCTTCACAGTAGACAATGAATTAACTATTTTTAGCATGCTATCCTTCGCTACTCATCAACTCGTAATTTGATTGCGTTATGAACAAATCGTAACTCGAAAGTCAGCTTTGCTTCTGAAAAGTTTGTGTCGTCCCATTAGTAATCGTGAATTAGGAAACTATGTCTTTCAAAACACAACAATTTTTTCTGAGAAGCTCTATAAACTCACCACGTCACCGTCCTTGTTCTAAAAGCCTTGCCAGACCGCCATGTGTCTGAGCTAATGTGAAAGCATTTAAGACGAAATGCTTTTCCTTTGGGATAATTTACTGTATATCTTTTGTACATGTAAAGTAGGATTTCATATCTCTTCTTATGTTCGCTTCATCAAAACTTTGTCTAAAACCTTACACTTTTAAAAAGAATTAAGGGGATGAATTGTCCCAAATTATTTTATCCTTTTATTATTTAAACTAAATCTACTAACAAAAATATTTAATCATTCATAAATAATTTTAATCGATATTTTACTTTATTCAAATCAAAAATTTGACATCAATTTTTTTGTTAAAAATAATCAATAATATTATTTGCCAAGTGATTTTTCGCATTCGAGCTCGCATGTTCAAAGTTGGAGCGGTTAATATCATTTAAATCCTTAATAAATAAAATATATAAATTATCCAAAAACAAAAACCTGAATTTTAATATATTTTTACTAGATAATTGATTAATATCGATAATAACAAGAATTATCCAAAATCTAGAACATATTTTAAAATAAAAAGATAATTCCTATATATATTGTGGTGTTATCTAAAAGATCTTTTAATAAAAAAATTAAAAATTAAAAAAACAGAAAATACAAAACTAAATATCAATCAAGTAAAATTCTTAATTTTACACAATTGAAAAAGAGAATCTTTAAGATTTATTTTTATATGTAGTGTACGAAGAATTGTTTTCAAATTATAATACATAAGATTTTTTTTCAATTATAATACATAAGATTTTTTTTTAAAAAACATAAATAATAATTTAACATTATAGTCTTTTAATTAGTAATACATGTATTAATAGTTAATTATAAAATTTTATGCTCGCATGCGCGGAAAAAACACTCAGTAATATAGTAAAAGTATATAATATAGTCTAAATTACACATAATTTCAACAAATAAATTGAAAAAGTTTATTAAAAAAAGAGCAAAATCATTTACAATATTATTTTCTTACGTTTCATATATAGTCTATACCAAAAAAGAATCTCAGAAATTGTTTTTCTTTCCTACACCTTTTTTTTTTGTGAAATTATGTGTAATTTCAAAATCTTATCCACTTATAATGTAACAATTCTTGTCCAAAATCTTGTGGTCGAACAAGGGTTTGTGATGTTAATACATTTCAGGTTCGATTTATCTTCTGCGTAAATCTAAGTCACATTAATGCTCATGGATATATGTCTTCCTTTCCATTTGAATACCCGCAGAAAGAGTCTATCTATATAATGCAATCTCTTTAGAAGTTAGTCTGAGCTCTTCTATAGATACAGTATACCTTCATGTTAATCAAAAAAAAAATATAATAATGTAACAAAAAATTTTTTGTAACAACTATTCTATTTCTTTAGACAATATATATAGTAAGATTTATGTAAGAAAAAAAAAATAAACATAGTATAAAGGAAACTCATTGTAATTTTCTCGTACGTATAATAAGCTACTTAATCTTTTGTTTTTTTTAACAACTTAATCCTTTGTTTTTTAAACAAATTAATCTTTTGTTATTCCTCTGTAGAAACATTTGTTTAATTATTTTGCTATTAAGTAAAAGAAGCTATGCGCGACTTAGGAAGACACCATCAAAGCTTTAAATCAGCCAAAAAGGGTTCGCAATCGCATGTCATCTTTCATTTCTTCCATCTTTTTATGCAACAAAGGCGTATAAAAGATTAGGCGAAGGATGGAGGACCGACCTATGATCTCTTTGACAAGGAAAAGTTCGTTATCGATATTTTACTATTTACGCTTTTGACGTCTTGGACTATGATCTGTTTCGGCCTATGCATGCTCCCGGCTGTTATTTCGAATATATGTATTGAACTTTGGTTTAGTCATTCTATCATCTTAGAGGGAAAAAAGAAAAGTAAAATAGAGATATAATCAAGAACTCCATGAAGGAAAAGATCAAACATATATGCTTAAGCTTGCAAGATCCATTTTCTGTATTCTCCACTCTCGTTTTGTGCATCCAAACTCTGTAGATATCAATATATATATAATGACTCATTCCCCAACAAAAAAAATGCAAGAAAATAAAGTCTGGCAAACAGTGTCCAGCAAAGATCAAAATTTCTTCTGTTACTTAGCTTAATGGTACTTACTAAATTAGTTGAAAATGTATATTTTATTATTATTATTGTGTTGTCAATAATAAGAGACTATAAGAGATACATAATGATATTACATTGTTAAAAATTCCAAGGATAACATTTATTGTTTTTGTTAAGCTTGCAGGGTCCCTTTTTGCGTATTCTCTATTCGTATTATCTGCATCCAAACTTCTCAAATTCTCTGTCTCTCTTTTGTTTGTAGAAAGTAAAATAATGCGACTCATTATTCCAGCTAAATCTACAAAAGATAACGTACGGCCAAACATATCAGGTTTAAAGCAAAAAGATCCTGATCAACCTGGTGCCAAACTCTTGTATCCAAGATCATCATCCCTGATTTACAATAGTATCCTACCGATAAATCACCTTCAAGATCATTATGTATCGCCACGGTCTTCGTTCTCTGGGCTTGAGATATTTTTGCACTTATGAACATAATCATCATCATTAAACCTTGCCCAATACAAGTCGATGAAGAAAGCATATGCGTCTATTTTAGAGATTACATAAACCTGAGAGGAGAAGCTGCATGAGCTTTCTTCATAGACTTGTATTGGGTTGGTTTAATAATCATGATGATTACTATGAAATTTGTTAGAGAACATCTGAGCAAAAATCTCATTGGAGAATTTTGTTTCGTGTTTCGTCTCCTCTCTCCACCTTATCTCTTGAAGACGACTCAGTGAGATCTGATTCCCCCGGAGCTCGGACGGCGCGTGACGGCGCGTACCGGCGTCCGGAGGGCCCTCCTTCTATTGCCCTTCTCGCTTTGCTGCCGCCGCTTCACCAATCTTCTTACCTTCGATATGCACGGAGTCGTGGGCTAGGATCTGACGCCGGTGAGGGCTCCGCTGCAGAGGCGCTTCTTCTCCGGTGTCTCTCCGTCTCTCTGTGGCTTCGGCGAGTGGGTTGAGAGTTTGGTGGTGGCTGTAGTCGGTTTTTTGGGTTGGTTCGAGATTGATTTTTCACGGTTCGATCTCGTCTAGCTTCCCTCTGTCTTCGAGTGGGAGGGTCGGCGTGGCCTCTCCGGGTCAATGGCAGTTCGCCGCTACTGGTCCAAGGAGTCGTTCGGCTCGGGATCGAGTTTCTCGGCTCTTGTTGTTTCGCCGAGCTCGGGTTCTCTTTCTATTGGCGTGGTGTGTGGCGGTGGATCCTTCTACCACGGCGGCGGGTTGTGGGTTTGAACACGCAGTAGGGTTGGTGCTCAAGCTCAGTGGCTGGCTCGCGCAAGGTCTAGCTCACGGCTTAAAGGATGGGCG
>NC_027756.1:37605762-37608113 GCF_000695525.1 Brassica oleracea var. oleracea
AAGGTCTAGCTCACGGTTTAAAGGATGGTCGTCTATGCCGTCTCAGTGGCCGTGTGCTCTTCCTCCTCACCTCGAACCTCCTCTTCGCGGTTCATGATCTGTTTTCCCGGCTTGATTCTATCCGAAGTCGGCACCTCTTGTAGTGTTGTCGAATTCAGTGGGTTTCGGTTGGGAATTAGCCTTGTTCTTCATTCCATACTTGCTGGTGCAAGCGATGGCTTTAGCAACTCCAGTTTCAGTTTGTCGGTTCTCGACTGCTACGGACGTGTGATGGTTCTCGTGTCTTTGACTGTCACAGCTTGCGTCCGGTCTTCGCTCAAATCCCAGAACTACATGGGCTTACTTGAGCTTCTTGTGGTAGTGTGCAAGGCAATTGTGTGCAGGTTGGGCTCAGATTATGGAGTACAGAGGTTGCGGCCTGTTTTCCTCGGATAGGCACCATGTACAGGTCGCATCCGGGAAAAATAAAAGCTCGGTTTGGTTGTTGAAGCTGTGTCAGGTCGCTGCTGTTGCTGTTTGTTTTGTGGTCAGGTGATTTGACGCTATCGGCGAGCTGTTCTCAGGTGGACCATTATCTTTAAGAGCTGTTTGGTTGTTGAAGTTGTGTCAGGTCGCTGCTGTTGCTGTTTGTTTTGTGGTCAGGTGATTTGACGCTATCGGCGAGCTGTTCTCAGGTGGACCATTATCTTTAAGAGCTGTTTGGTTGTTGAAGTTGTGTCAGGTCGCTGCTGTTGCTGTTTGTTTTGTGGTCAGGTGATTTGACGCTATCGGCGAGCTGTTCTCAGGTGGACCATTATCTTTAAGAGCTGTTTGGTTGTTGAAGTTGTGTCAGGTCGCTGCTGTTGCTGTTTGTTTTGTGGTCAGGTGATTTGACGCTATCGGCGAGTGGTTGAGAGTTGGGTGGTGGCTGTAGTCGGTTTTTTGGGTTGGTTCGAGATCGATTTTTCACGGTTTGATCTCGTCTAGCTTCCCTATGTCTTCGAGTGGGAGGGTCGGCGTGGCCTCTCCGGGTCAATGGCGGTTCGCCGCTACCGGTCCAAGGGGTCGTTCGCCGCTACCGGTCCAAGGGGTCGTTCGGCTCGGGATCGAGTTTCTCGGCTCTCGTTGTTTCGTCGAGCTCGGGGTCTCTTTCTATTGGCGTGGTGTGTGGCGGTGGATCCTTCTACCATGGCGGCGGGTTGTGGGTTTGAACACGCAGTAGGGTTGGTGCTCAAGCTCAGTGGCTGGCTCGCTCAAGGTCTAGCTCGCGGTTTAAAGGATGGTCGTCTATGCCGTCTCAGTGGCCGTGTGCTCTTCCTCCTCACCTCGAACCTCCTCTTCCCGGTTCATGATCTGTTTTCCCGGCTTTATTCTATCCGAAGTCGGCACCTCTTGTAGTGTTGTCGAATTCAGTGGGTTTCGGTTGGAAATTAGCCTTGTTCTTCATTCCATACTTGCTGGTGCAAGCGATGGCTTTAGCAACTCCAGTTTCAGTTTGTCGGTTCTCGACTGCTACGGACGTGTGATGGTTCTCGTGTCTTTGACTGTCACAGCTTGCGTCCGGTCTTCGCTCAAATCCCAGAACTACATGGGCTTACTTGAGCTTCTTGTGGTGGTGTGCGAGGCAATTGTGTGCAGGTTGGACTCAGATTATGGAGTACAGAGGTTGCGGCCTGTTTTCCTCGGATAGGCACCATGTACAGGTCGCATCCGGGAAAAATAAAAGCTCGGTTTGGTTGTTGAAGCTGTGTCAGGTCGCTGCTGTTGCTGTTTGTTTTGTGGTCAGGTGATTTGACGCTATCGGCGAGTGGGTTGAGACTTTGGTGATGGCTGTAGTCGGTTTTTTGGGTTGGTTCGAGATCGATTTTTCACGGTTCGATCTCGTCTAGCTTCCCTCTGTCTTCGAGTGTGAGGGTCGGCGTGGCCTTTCCGGGTCAATGGCGGTTCGCCGCTACCGGTCCAAGGGGTCATTCGGCTCGGGATCGAGTTTCTCGGCTCTCGTTGTTTCGTCGAGCTCGGGTTCTCTTTCTATTGGCGTGGTGTGTGGCGGTGGATCCTTCTACCACGGCGGCGGGTTGTGGGTTTGAACACGCAGTAGGGTTGGTGCTCAAGCTCAGTGGCTGGCTCGCTCAAGGTCTAGCTCGCTGTTTAAAGGATGGTCGTCTATGCCGTCTCAGTGGCCGTGTGCTCTTCCTCCTCACCTCGAACCTCCTCTTCGCGGTTCATGATCTGTTTTCCGGCCTTGATTCTATCCGAAGTCGGCACCCCTTGTAGTGTTGTCGAATTCAGTGGGTTTCGGTTGGGAATTAGCCTTGTTCTTCATTCCATACTTGCTGGTGCAAGCGATGGCTTTAGCAACTCCAGTTTCAGTT
>NC_027756.1:37609365-37663387 GCF_000695525.1 Brassica oleracea var. oleracea
AAGGTCTAGCTCACGGTTTAAAGGATGGTCGTCTATGCCGTCTCAGTGGCCATGTGCTCTTCCTCCTCACCTCGAACCTCCTCTTCGCGGTTCATGATCTGTTTTCCCGCCTTGATTCTATCCGAAGTCGGCACCTCTTGTAGTGTTGTCGAATTCAGTGGGTTTCGGTTGGGAATTAGCCTTGTTCTTCATTCCATACTTGCTGGTGCAAGCGATAGCTTTAGCAACTCCAGTTTCAGTTCGTCGGTTCTCGACTGCTACGGACGTGTGATGGTTCTCGTGTCTTTTACTGTCACAGCTTGCGTCCGGTCTTCGCTCACATCCCAGAACTACATGGGCTTACTTGAGCTTCTTGTGGTAGTGTGCAAGGCAATTGTGTGCAGGTTGGGCTCAGATTATGGAGTACAGAGGTTGTGGCCTGTTTTTCTCGGATAGGCACCATGTACAGGTCGCATCCGGGAAAAATAAAAGCTCGGTTTGGTTGTTGAAGCTGTGTCAGGTCGCTGCTGTTGCTGTTTGTTTTGTGGTCAGGTGATTTGACGCTATCGGCGAGTGGGTTGAGAGTTTGGTGGTGGCTGTAGTCGGTTTTTTGGGTTGGTTCGAGATCGATTTTTCACGGTTTGATCTCGTCTAGCTTCCCTCTGTCTTCGAGTGGGAGGGTCGGCGTGGCCTCTCCGGGTCAATGGCGGTTCGCCGCTACCGGTCCAAGGGGTCATTCGGCTCGGGATCGAGTTTCTCGGCTCTCGTTGTTTCGTCGAGCTCGGGTTCTCTTTCTATTGGCGTGGTGTGTGGCGGTGGATCCTTCTACCACGGCGGCGGGTTGTGGGTTTGAACACGCAGTAGGGTTGGTGCTCAAGCTCAGTGGCTGGCTCGCTCAAGGTCTAGCTCGCTGTTTAAAGGATGGTCGTCTATGCCGTCTCAGTGGCCGTGTGCTCTTCCTCCTCACCTCGAACCTCCTCTTCGCGGTTCATGATCTGTTTTCCCGGCTTGATTCTATCCGAAGTCGGCACCTCTTGTAGTGTTGTCGAATTCAGTGGGTTTCGGTTGGGAATTAGCCTTGTTCTTCATTCCATACTTGCTGGTGCAAGCAATGGCTTTAGCAACTCCAGTTTCAGTTCGTCGGTTCTCGACGGCTACGAACGTGTGATGGTTCTCGTGTCTTTGACTGTCACAGCTTGCGTCCGGTCTTCACTCACATCCCAGAACTACATGGGCTTACTTGAGCTTTTTGTGGTGGTGTGCGAGGTAATTGTGTGCAGGTTGGACTCAGATTATGGAGTACAGAGGTTGCGGCCTGTTTTCCTCGGATAGGCACCATGGACAGGTCGCATCCGGGAAAAATAAAAGCTCGGTTTGGTTGTTAAAGCTGTGTCAGGTCGCTGCTGTTGCTGTTTGTTTTGTGGTCAGGTGATTTGACGCTATCGGTGAACTGTTCTCAGGTGGACTATTATCTTTAAGAGCGGATTCATCGGGGAGGCCAAAATTACCGGGTTCCGGCTCTCGGTTGAACTTGGTTCTTCTTTTTGCGGCAAGTTGTTGGTGCGGATTATTCGTCTCCGAGACTGCAGTTGTGGTAGTGTGTTTGTCTGGCTTTTGCTTCTATATTGAGTCGTTGTTTAGTTTTTTTTCTTGTTTTCTGCTTCGCGTTATTCTCTGTAATTCTGTCAAAAACGATAATTGGTAATATTATCTTTACATTTTACCAAAAAAAAAAAATATGTTAGAGAATCCATTTTTGCTTTTGTTTCACTTTGTTTAATTTCTTATAATAACTCTTCACTTTATATGTTCTTATGTATAGATTTATGAGCATTTAGCCGTTTTGTTAAGGATATGGTCTAAATCCAAAACGTCTAAAAAGGTTTGTAACAATTCATGCATATTAAATTATGATATTCCTTCTTTTTGTCGACTAATATTTTATTCTTACATCAAATTTGTGGGATCAAAGTTCTAACTTTAAGGTTATCAATGGCGACGATTAATTTGCGTATTTCAGTGTTATTTTCAAAACTTAATATCATTCACCATTCATAAAAGAAAAAACAAAAATAAAAATGATGTGGTACTAGAAAAGTAAAAAGCAAAAACACAAATAAACAGAATTACGCAACAAATAAGGAACCACACTTGAAAACACCAACACAATACAAAGGGCCCGAATGGTAACCTCGGTCTGATAATATAAATGGTCCAGAATGTTTCGACACCATTTCGTGCGTTATGTGGGAAAAGTGCGGTTTTGATAGAAACATTACTGCAGTTTTAATTGAAAAACAATGTGGTTTTGATAAATAAAATAATGTAAAATAAATATATTAAAACAACTAATTTTTTTTTTTGATTACTGATAATGTCATAATTTTCTAAAAATATTAAAGATAAAAAACTCTTTAATATTAAAAATTAAAATAATATTTTTTTAGTGTTAATGTTGTGATTCTGTTAACTACATTTATATTTATAGATATGTATTTCTAAATACTTATTTATAGCTGTACTGAAACAAACAAAATATATATTAGATTTTTCAATTAGACACATTTAAATAATTATTTCAATTTTCATTTTTTTTCACAAGTATATTTTAATTTAATCTAAAAATAGAAAACACATAATAAATTATAAATAGATTTCATCTTTAGAATGAGTTAAAATTTAGTAAATTATATATATAGTTAAGATAAAACTATCAACACAATTTATATTATTACCAAAAGACAAACATCAAATCAAACTGCAAATAATAAAATCAAATATATGTCTTACTGAAAAAACATTTTATACGCGAACCAGAAACTAGTTTACATATTAACAGAAGAGCATGAAAGAGACAAGATCCATCGTGGATCCTAATACATGTCACAGTTATTCATCATCTTTAAAAAATAAAATAATTCCTAAATGTAACTAGTAGCTTTTTTTAGTTTTCTGTTAAATTGAATAGTAAATTTCACTTAATATTTTCCCTGAAATTATATTTTATTAAATATTTATGGGGGTGCTTTAGTTTTTGCTGATGGTACTCGAAGCTCGATTGAAGGAATCCTTAAGGCGTTTGAGAAGTTTGACAGGATGAGTGGTTTGAAAATCAGCAAAGAGAAATCTGTGTTGTTCATGGCTGGATCAAACCAGAGAAGGGATGATATTTTAAGGCAGTTCAGCTTTGCTACTGGGAGACTTCCTGTTCGTTATCTTGGTTTGCCGCTTCTAACTAAGCATATGACTGTCTCTGATTTTCTGCCTTTGGTCGAGAAGATAAGAAAGAAGATTGGTACTTGGAGGAGTCGATTTCTTTCTTTTGCTGGTCGCTTACAACTTATAAATTCGGTCATCATGAGTCTCACAAACTTCTGGATGGCTGCTTTCCGACTGCCTAGTGGATTCATTAAGGAAGTGGAAAGAATATGCTCTGCTTTTCTCTGGTCTGGTCCAGAGCTAAATGGAAGAAAGACTAAAGTTTCTTGGGAGGATGTGTGTAAAATGAAGCTGGAGGGTGGATTGGGGCTAAGACCATTGAAAGAAGTCAACCAAGTATGTTGCCTTAAGCTGGTATGGAGAATTCTGTCTGCTCATTCGCTTTGGATGAATTGGATAAAAACCTATCTCATTCGGAAAGGGTCTATATGGACAGTAAAGGATAGCACACAAAGTGGCTCTTGGATGTGGAGGAAAATTTTGAAAAGCAGGGAGAAAGCAAAACAACTCTATAGGGTTGAAGTGGGGAATGGCAAGAGAACTTCTTTTTGGCATGAGATTTGGAGTCCGCTGGGGTGTCTGAAAGATATTGTGCGTGATGGAAGCTATATTGACATGGGTATCTCTGTAAATGCAACAGTGGAGGATTGTAGAAATCATAGAAGAAGGCGTCACAGAGTGCCTATGCTCAATAGGATTGAACTGGAGATAGAGAAGTTTAAAGAAAATTGGACTCAAGATGAAGATGGCTCGATGTGGAAAAATGGGAAAGGTAGATTCAAGAGAAGTTTTTCTACAAACGAAACTTGGCTTAACATTAGAGATAATCATATCTTGTGTGACTGGTATAAGGTTGTTTGGTTCAAGCATGCGACACCTAAATATGCTTTTGTCACTTGGATTGCTATGCGTGGGAGATTAGCAACAAGGGAGAGAATGCAATGCTGGAATACTAATGGAGATGTGTCCTGCATTTTATGCAATGAGCCTTTGGAGACTCTAACGCACCTGTTCTTTGAATGCTCATACTCTGCACAGGTATGGGAAGCTCTCATGAAGGGTGTTCTGAAATATCAATACACGGATCACTGGGAAAGGCTTACCCAACTTATAACTGATAACTCGAGTTGGGGTAAAGTCAAGCTGTTCATTGTGAGATATGCTCTTCAGTTAACAGTTCATACACTTTGGAGAGAGAGGAACAAAAGAAGACATGGGGAATCTGTTGTTACTGCACCAGTTTTGATTTGGAGATTGGATAAGGCTATGAGAAATCAGTTTACTGTTATCCATAGGAGGGGTGATAGAGAGTATAGAGATGGTATGGCCATGTGGTTTGAGTCAAGAGACTTGGGATAAAAACTTATGGAGAGTTGATTTTTTACCCTTTTATTTTACAATTTAAAAACATGATATGAAAAGTTGTAAAAGGTATTTTTCTTTTGAATTAAATTTAACATTCAATTAAAAAAAACAAAAAAAAGACAAAGAAATTAGATTAATGTGAGGTTCATTGTTTCAAATACGCACCGTAAAAGAACCATAAGCAAGCTTTTGGAATTCAAAGCCACCAAACCTTCCAATCCAAAAAGTTTCTCCCAGCAGCATCAGCAATTTGTAACCAGATTACTGAAGAACGAAGCATTAGTTTCTTAAGAATTACAATAAGTTACTGTCGCTACGTCTCTGTAATCAGCCCAAGATCTGCCTCAGACTTCTTCTTTGATCCTCACGACTCATATCCTCTATGGTTCCATCTTCTATTACCCTGGATTATGTACATCCATTTTGGCCAATCCAGAGGCAGTTTATACTCTTCATCTAATTGACCAAAGGGAAAGAAATGAAAGTCCCTGGTTTTCTGCAATAGAAACTTGAATCAAGATATGAAGTATATTAATAAATAAAATAAGAACGTATCGAATTTGAAAGCGTACACGCCTGTTTGGGTAGATAACCTGTATATCAACATCTCTACCTCCAGTTCAACGCACAATCCTAAGATCCTCACGAGATTCAGATGATGCAGCTTTGACATTTCGTAAACGCTACCATTCCTTGGCTGGAGTTTGTTGACAATTTCTTCACAGCTATCTCCCCATACCATTCTCCAACAAACAAAATTGAGATAATGATCTGCTATTATATTCTACGCATTGAGGTTGATGTTTTTGTCTTCTTCCTTACCTTATAATCCACATGATTCAAGCTTGTGATGAAAATAGAAGTTATTTGTCGTTGCAGCGATTCTGGTACAGCTCAAAGATGGCTACATCACTTTCTCGTACGTCTAAGAAGGACAAACTCTCTGCTCAGATATTGAACTCATGAAGGATTCCCCCAAGTTGAATGATGATATTCGGGAATTGATCGTCCTGAGTTGAGTAAAAGTGTAAAACTAATCAAAAACCTTGTGAAACAGTAAGAGATGGAAACAAAGTAAGTGGTGGACTCACGTCAGCCAAAGAGGAACAGTTGTCCAATATCTCGGTCTCGCTACCGATCGTGCGTGATTTAAAGCATCTCAACCCGATGGATATTTGAGTGAAAATTAGAGATGCAGAAGAAGCTGAAGAGAGGGGAGAGGGTCGACATCTAGTTGTTGATGTGTTGAATGCGGCCAGTTACGGAATTGAATGAATGAGAATGGGTCCACAGAAACGGTGTTTTGCAGAAATCAATCGGCTACGATGATGGTGTAAGCCGAAGAGGCTAAACGTATCAACTGTCGGTTACGAAGGAAAATTAGGCTGATTTAATTTGGGCTTTGAGAGAATATTGACAAACCAATATGAGTAGGCCCGCGAAAATTCTGCTTCAGACTAATAACAGGTTCGTCTGACGTGGCATAATGATGATTCAGGATTGACTGATTTTCTATGATGATTCAGGATTGGTTGATTTTCTATGCTGTTGTGGATAGACTCAATGGAACTCATTTCCTTTTTTCTTTCACTTCGCAATTCCGTGCTGCTTTCAACGTGACCACTCATAAATGGTGACGTTAATACACGTGGTTTTCAATTATGCTTACCAAAAAGTGTTAAGTTTCACCGATCAACATGTTTCTTTATTGATTTGTATTTTAAGAAAGAACAAAATTTAGGTTCACCTCCAAGAGCATCTCCAATCCATAACACTATTTTAATTTCAAAATTATACTATTTTGGTGTAGTTTCATCACAAAAAATGTTATTCTCTAACCACAACACTAAACTTCACACTAAAAATTATTTTGTAATATTATATGTATTTATTTTTTTATTATTTATCATTTATTTAATTGTACATTTTATTAATAAAATAATAAAATAATGTTTTAGTAGAATGAATAGTGTTTTAGTGTGGTAAATAGTGTCACACCAAATTTGGTGTGAAATTATAGTGTGACACTAAAATAGTATGATTTTTGCAGTTGGGTTGGAGAGGTTTTAGTGTAAAAAGTACACTAAAATAGTGTTTTGCAGTTTGGTTAGAAATGGCCTAAAGTGAACTTTTAAATTCACCTCAATTCTAATAACCAAAAGAACTAAAAATAAATAAATAATGACAATTTTAACAACGCAAAAGCCACCAGCTAAACCATAAACCCAAACCTTATACCTTAAACCCAAATCGTAGATCTTAAACTCAAATTCTAGACCCTAACCCCAAATACTAAACCTAAAATCCTAAAGACAAACCCTAAACACAAATCATGTTCCCAAAGCCCAAATCCTATACCCTAAACTCAAACTCTAAACTTTAAATCGTAAGCTCAAACCCTATAACCTAAATCCATATCGTAAATTCTAAACTTAAATCCTATACCATAAATGTTAGATGTTGTTCCTTTAAAGTTTAAGGTTAGGATTTAAGGTTTGGATTTAGAGTCTATGGTTGGGGTCTAGGGTTTGAGTTTAGTATTTAGGGTCTGGAGTTTGGGTTTAGGGTCTGAAGTTTGGGTTTAGGATTTATGGTCTACGTTTCGGTTTAACATTTAAGGTTTAGAGTTTGGATTTAGAGTTTAAGATTTGGGTTTTGGATCTACCATTTGGATTTAGGGTTTGGGTTCGGATTTAGGGTTTAGCTGGCGGCGATAGCGTCGTTAAAATTGACGTTATTTTTTTTAGTTGTTTTTTTTTTAATATTTAATATTTTTTATTTATTAATCTACGTGGCATTTTAATTAGTTATTAGAATTGCGGTGAATTTAAAGATTCACTAAGTTTTGTTCAAATGACAGATGTAAGTGCAACTTTTAAAAGGGCTATTAATGAAAAAAACGCACTTCCTTGCGTAACACCAATTGTATAGCACGTCAGTTTAAATCTGCACTCAATAACAAAAATAAATTGTATTTTTATTATTTAACTTACTAATAAACTACATATTAATAAAATCTATATCCAAGTAAAAATGTATATGTCTTTACTTTAAGTTTTTGCTGATCCTTGTACTCCCTCCGTTTCATTATAAGTGTCACTTTCATATGTTTTACAGAGATTAAGAAAATTGTATAATAAACTAATATATTTCTATTTAATGTATTATTAATTAAATGAGAATGATTTAAACAAAATCTATTTATTATTCAAAAGGATAAAAAGTAGATTTAATATATAAATTTACATTCAAATTGTAAAATGACACTCATTTTGAAATAAAATAAAAAACCTAAAATGACACTTATTATGAAATTGAGGAAGCAATAAATACCACCTCAGTGGTGCTTTAAGTTGTATAGAATCGGAAACAGATACGCGAAAATAAAACATTTCGAAAGGTGATTTCTATTAAAATAGAAATGGAAACATCGTAGAATCGTCTATATATATATGATTAATCAACTTGTAAGCTTGATTTTTTTCTTTGTTTTATTTATCTAATAGAGAAAAACAAGTAATCAAATATTTAAAAAACTAGAATATTACAGGAATGCTTGCAAAACAATTATGGCGATTGATAGAAAAGCCAAATACTCTATTCTCTCGAGTCTCCAAAGGACGGTATTACAGGAATGCTTCACCCCTGGAACCGATCCGATCATATTCCCCGACATATGGCTGGAGGAGTATTGTATCCGCTAGATCTCTGGTTAGCAAATGACTAATTAAACGGGTGGGAACAAGGTCATCCATATCTGTATGGAATGACCCATGGCTCCCAACCACTCTCGCCTGAGACCAGCAAACAAAATTCAACAAAACAGTTTCCCGGACCTTACAGTGGATGCTCTCATCAACTCAGACTCACGAACGTTGAATTTTCAGGTGATTAGAAGTTTGGTGGATCCACAAGATGCGAAGATTATCGAAAGAATACCATTGAGTAGGACTCAAGTGGTGGATAGGAATGGATGACATTTTACTAATAATGGAAAATATACGGTAAAGTCGGGATATCAAGTTGAACGAGTTTACCCAGATAGGGATAAATCATTAGTATTTTTTGGACCCAATGTGGATATATTGAAAGCGTTTTGTTGGAAGGTGCGATGTCCACCAAAAATGAAACATTTCTTATGGCAATTGATTTCAGGATGCATAGCGGTAAAGAAAAATCTGAAAGCGAGAGGGATGCAAGGGGACATATCTTGTGATAGATGTGGCGCTCCAGAAGAGTCAATAAATCATGTGTTTTTTGAATGTCCACCAACGTGACAGGTTTGGGCACTTTCCAAGATACCATCAAATCCGGCCAATTTCCCCACTGATTCTCTCTTCACAAATATGGATCACCTTTTTTGGAGAGTACTTCCACGAATGGATGATCATCATTTTGAATGGATTTAATGGTATATTTGGAAAGGGAGAAACAACAAAGTGTTTAGTAATATTGACATTGATCCCGGGGAAAAGCTAAGAATAGCAGAAACAGAGTTCACACTTTGGACAGAAGCACAACTACTAAACACACAACGGGCAGCACAGTCGATAGAGGTGAGGAATTTACAATCCATTCAGGGAGATGGTGTTTCACAGATGGTTCATGGAAAGATAAGGATATTTACTCAGGACAGGATTGGTATAGTACCCTTGAGGGGTTCGATGGTCTGATGGGAGCAAGAAATGTTAGGGAATCTTTATCACCTCTTCACGCGGAGATAGAGGCATTAATATGGACGATGGAGTATATGAGGAATCTGCATCAATTTCAGGTCACGTTTGCTACGGATTGTTCCCAACTGGTGAAGATGGTTTCAGAACCAGAAGAATGGCCAGCATTTGAAGTGTATCTGGAAGACATAAAGTTTTTGAAGGCAAGTTTTAGCAGCTCAGAAGTCATTCATGTACCTCGAACAACGAATTTAAGGGCATATAGTTTATCACGCAGTGCAAGAAAACAACCGTCATTTGTCGTTCACATGGATGCAGAGTAACCAGTTTGGTTCACAGAGTCAATATAAGTCTGTATTTGATGACAAAAAAAACTAAAATATTATTATTCGATAAAACAGTTGAGTCTGCTTCATCCTACGTCAAATCATTATACATAAATGATAACAAATACCGAAAATGATATTAAAATATAAGTTAACAAATAGTTATTCCATGATAACTATATAAAAATGAAATTAAGAAATTAATCATTAACATCAAATGAAAATAGTTATTTTCACATTCTAAATCAGAATCGCGAATTTCTAAAATGGAAACGCGATGTTTCCAGCATGAGATTTTCAGGAAACGCGTTTTAAATGCGTTTCCCAAAGATTTCGATTCTGAAATGTTTTTAAAATAGGAAACAGACCTTGGACGGAGTTTCCATGCAACCTAAGTGGTGGTTGATACCCAACCCACCCACATGTATGTGTTCTTCTTTCATGTTTACTTGATTTTCTTTGTTTTTTCGCCAACTTTAGACTTTATACCATTGGGAACAATGTTGTTTAAGTATGGGGACGTATTTACCATCATTGTATTCTATTTTGAGTGTCAGCTGTGTCGTTTTACTGAATCAAAACTGAGTTCATGAGCTTTTCTTGTAACTAATCATCTAACTGTTTACCTAGCACCATTGTTTTCAGTTATTAATTGTAGGATGTACAACATAGAAAAGCATAATTGGATCGATCTGCCAATAGCATCCATGCTTGTGAGAGTATCCGAAGGATCCAAAACTGGCCTTAATTAACTTGAATCTCTTGTATTGGGGCTTGGTATACACTGGACCAGATTCCTTGTTCATTTCTGAAAAAAACATGTATGTGTGAAATAAAGAAAATTTTGAGATGATTCCATCTGAAGTACATGGTAACAGGGTAAGAAAATTTTCCATAACTTCATTATTTTACTTCAAATGGAATGATCACACAAAGCTGAAAATGATGGTAGGAAAATTTCATGTAACCCCAGCCTACATCTTAGAGCAATGAAATTAAAGAAAAAGATAACATAATTTCGAAAAGTGAGAAAAGAGGGAGGATATGAACCAGAGTAAAACTGTCAATGTGATCAGAAACGTGAATGGTTACGAACCCATGTGATTTTTGATCGATAATCCCTCGATGAGACTGGACTTTAAACTCTTAAATGAGGTCAGTGGTGGTGAATTTAGATATCAATTATGAGATGTGTGCTGAAAATGGTTTGGTTGTTAAACAGAGGTCAAGTACATGTAAGTAGCTTATAAAGTTGGTACCTATTAATGTGGTTCCTATAAGGTAATGCTGAAAATGTGTATTTTCAAATCTCTTTTATAGTTTAGTTTTCTGTTTTGCTTGAGGACAGTAAGAGCTAAGCCTGGGGGAGTTAATATATCATGGATTCATAGGGTTTAACCATGATATAAATCCTATTTTAGAGTATTTATATTATGTTTCGAGTTATTTTTATAGTCTTTGCATGTTTGGGTAAGTTTTGGATGACTTTGGAGATTCTGACGCAATTGGGAGCTAAATGAAACTTAGAGCCCGAAAGAACAACTCGGTCTCGAACAATTGCCCACGGTGTCGATTGACACCAAATATGGTGTCGGTGTATACACTCATCCCAACTAAGCGTTCTCGCCGACTTTATGAAGTTACAAGAAATTGCACTTTGGCCCACAAGTCTTTAATATTTACAAATAGACTCAGACGAGTTTTTGCCATATATAATCATTCTATTCTTAAGCCATTGTTTAGGTTACGCTTTATTTTATCTTAGAGAGATTTTGAGAGACAAGTTAGAACTCATTCAAAGAGAAGATTTATAACTCATGTATCTCTTACTTTTATTTATTTATGCACTTTATTCAGATTCTGATTTGTGTTTTATTGATTATGTCTGAGTAAATCCACCTGTTAGATAGGGGTTTTAAAGGATTGATAAAGTGCTAAAATGAATTGTTAGGGTTATCTTATATTTTTCATCTTGATTGTTCTTATTATTAAATTTGGATTGACAATCTGGAATCTGAAAGCATTATTGATTGTCTGAATTAATCTTGATGAACTAACATATCTGCAAAAAGAGTTAATCTAGGGATTTTATGAACTTATCAAACTTGATCTTAATACTTGTCTGAATTGATTGAATCTCCAAAGAGATTTGAGATTCCAGGAACTAGACATAGATTACCTATACAACAAAAGTTGACTGATATGATTGTTGTGCTTTGAGTTCTAGAACTATTCTTAACAAATCTCTGATAATTTACTTGTCTTGCAATTCTTGGTTCCTACAAATTTGTCTGAGTTTAGCGCCTTTCTTCTTCACTTACAACTCGTATAAGTTACTATCTTTTATTCTTACTTATTTTTTTCTAGCTTAATTTAAAAGTAATAGTCTATTGTGTGAATAGAGTCTTTGTGGATTCGATTTCTAAGTGCTACGTCACACTATGAAATTGCAGAGTGGCTCAAAAGGTAAGTTTGAGCATATCAAGAAGCCATCGTTAAGTCTGCTATTGCTTCTCTCATTCTTCCAAGGGCAATGCGCATTGCAGCACAATTGCTGTAGAACACATCAGCACCATGAGATAGTTTCTAGACGTCTTGATTTCAGGCATTGAATCTATCCCTTGAGTATAAGATTCCTCAGCTCTGGAAAGATTTCCAGTTTGTAAGAATTTTTTCCTCTTAGGCTATGTGCAATGGGCTTGTTGAATCTTTGATTCAACAGTTGAACTTTTACAATGGATCAGCTGAAAAAAAAGTTAGATGATGTTGATTCAATTGTGTTGAAAATAGTCAACTAGTTGAAAGCAAAAAGTGGAACCAAAATAACACATGTCATTGTATGAAACATTGTATTTTGATTGAAATATGGTTGAATTGGCTACCCATATTTTTGATATTTTTTCACCATAGTTATCTAAAGCCAGTTTTAATAGCAAAATACTTTTTCATCTATTTCTTACATCAAAATTTATTATTTTAAAACCTCTGTAAATACAGATATGTTTCATTTTATTTGGAAACTAAGAACATTATTTTTATGAAGCGTATTTCAAAAATAATTATTGTAACATTTTTCACTATTTGCAAAAGTATAAATACATTTTCTTATTTTTTAAAATTTTTTAAGTATTATTTTTTAATTGAATTACATTTTATTATTGTTAGTATATAAATATACAAGTATTAAAAATAATGGAGTACAGTGTTGATTTTTAATAAAAAAAACCATTGTATTAACAAAATTTATATAAGTGTTGAATTAATATATGGAAGAAAGAGAAGTTGATGTGGATTGTAAAAGAGTATAAAGTAGGGTTTTGAATTCTTAGACCATTGTACATAGTCTTGAATCACCACTTTTCACATGAATTTTTTTGCTGCATTAGACACATATTTTCCATCTCGTGCTTTGTCCATCACATCATTATTAATAGGCTTTCTGGTGCTCGACTTTCAAACTGTCTTAGGCTTGTCTGGACACTATTGAGAGCATGTGCAATGCATTTCTATGGTCTGGCTCCCCGGTTTTCTCACACAAAGCAAAGGTATCATGGTCTGATATATGTTATCCCTTTGATGATGAGGGTGGCTTAGGAGTGCGTTGACTTTGGGACACTTCAAGAGTATCTGCACTCACTCTCATCTGGAGGATATTTTCACTTGCGGGGTCTTACTGGGTGGCATGGACTCGTCAATATCTGCTTCGTGATGGATCTTACTGTGATATTAGCGAAAGAAGTGTTGCAGGATCATGGGTTTGGTGAAAACTGTTAAAGTTGCGCCATCTTGCTTTTGATATGCTGAGATATGAGGTAAATGATGGTCAGAAGGTTTTCTTTTGGTCTGATAACTGGTTAGGGCTGGGCCGCCTGATAGATGTGACTGGGGAGCTGGGGACTCGATACCTTGGTATAAATGCTACTCTCGCTGAAGAGACAAATGAGGAGGGTTGGAGTCTCCGTAGACGAGGTAGTAGAGTCTATCCGCAGGTCTATGATGCAATTGCAACAATTCCATATCCTGATTCCGAAGTTGGACCTGATAAAGTGCTGTGGACAAATGGACCAGAGAAATTCAAAAAAAAATTCTCTAGTAGCTACACTTGGGATACCATTAGGCCAAAGAAGTAGAAGATTCAGTGGTCAAGATTGGTTTGTTTTCGCAGGCTATCCCACGTCTTTTGGTTGGCAGTTTTCGATAGACTCTCTACAGGCGCGGCAGTGGGGCCTCACACAAGGTTGTATGTTATGTGGAGAGATAGATGAAAGTGGATATCACTTATTCTTTGCTTTTCCCTACACTTTCACTGTCTGGACAAGCATTTCAGGAAAGCTGCTTGGGGATTACATAACGCCAGACTGGACTGATACGGTCTCTCATACATTGTGGTGTAATTAACATGTGTTTTTTTTTCCTCTCTCTTCTCATGTGTTTGGGGATTCAAAGATCAGAGGCTCTGACGCATTTGATTCGTCCGGTGGAAACTTAACACTTAGTGTTTAAAACAATGTTGAATCCGCAAGATATCAACAGAGTTAGGCTCCTTCTCCATCATTGCTCGGATTTGGAAACACTCACTTTTGATTTGCTTCCTCCAAGCTCTATCATGGTAAGTATTCTATTTAAATGGATATTTATATATGCTCAAAAATGAATGAATTATACAATACTATGCATATGAATCTCTTCATGTTAAGAAACCACATGACAATAATTTTATATTTCGCAGATTACTTCATCATATGATGGTATCGATCCACGAAAATATTGGGCGCAAAACATAACATATAAGTGTGTAAGACACTTAAAACTGTGTTGGTGAGGAACTTTGTTGGTGGCCTTAGCGAGCTAAATGTTTTAGATATTTGATTCAGTCTGGGTGTGAGCATGAGCCTGTGTTGGAAAGAATTGAACTTTACATGCCATACAGGTTGGAGGAAAGCCAATGGATGATTGCATATGAAGGAGTGCAACGAAGTGTAGAGCCTGTTCAGGTTACTTGTGCACAATTCTTGAAATAATTGATCGTTTCAAGATTCTTCACTAAAAAATTTAGTTTATTCCATTTAATGAAGTTTTCGAGTTTGGTTTATGAACCTTAATTAATGATGGATACGTTCTTGTTTATCTCCGGTTAATTTTGTTTGGGTTTGTTTGTATATGAATTAGAGCCTCAGGAAAAATGAGATATTGGTCATTCTGTGAACCAAAGATAATTATAGTTGTGTGAACACAATTTGATCTCTTTTAATCTAATTTATTAATGGAAAAATTAGAAAAACGAGACACTTTGAGCTTGGATTTGTCCGCTTAAGACTTCTGCAACATTTTTTAGGAAAATAGGATTTTAATTCATGTAAATACCATAATGCCCTTAAATTAATCAATTAAGTTTAATTATAATAATAAGTAATAATTCTCTAATAATTTCCGTAATAGATTTAATAGTTAAAAAGTTAAAAACAAAAGAAAAAAATGAGAGAACAAAAGAGGGACACGGGTTAAGATATCAATACCCTAATTCCTTTTTTTTTACCTCGTCTTCTCCGCCTAGAAGCTTCTCGCATGGCGATTTAGGGTTCTCCATCCGCATAAAAAGTTAAAATTGAGGTTTGTTGTAGCCACTGTCAAGAGGACGTGGTATACGCTAGGGTCATACATGGTAATCTGATCGTTATAGTTTCAAAATTGACAAGGAATCTAGTACTACAAACACAGCCATAATGATATAACTAGTAGTACTCTTATGTGTTGTCTACTTTTTTACAAAAAAAAAGCTATCTTCATAGATGAAGATTAGAGATTATGTCCCAAACAATGTTCCACCTTTTATCTGAAGGCATGGCGAAGTTGAGCTCAAACATCTCTTTAGAGATGTTACCACTTTCACAGAACCCAACAAGCTTGGCAACTATCTCCGTACTCTCTTGCATGTGCCTTGAGTCGTAAGGATCAGTCCATATCTTGTTCACAAACTGTAGCTTCCTCTGTTTCCCTTCCAGCGGTACGTCCCGCTTCATGTACAGCTCCTCTCTCTCCTTAGGCGCCAGTCTCGAGTTTATCCTTCTCGCCAAAAACTCCCTCTCTCTTCTCAATGCTCTTATACTACATCAACAACACATTGATGATCTAAACAATGTTTACACACTGAAATGAATAATGTCACAAAATTCACTTATGTGTACGTCCCTCGATGATAGAGATACAACTGCAGGTTCACCAGATTTAACATAGATTAGAACCATGTTGTATTGATAGAGAGAAGAGATGATTATGTCGATGAAGAAGAGAGAAACACAAAGAACGAAGAGTAAGAGATCGTGGGAGTGGGAGGAAGGAGAAAAACGTGGGAGAAAATATTCTTTGAGAGATTTAGGGTAGATTTAGTTTCGATTTAGGAAACATCTTTAACCGAATATGAAAGTTTCCATATTTTTCGGAATTGCTTAGAATATGTATACTAACTTACGCAGAACAGAGTAGAGTAGCTGAGAAACATATTCTTCCTTTAGGCGTCATATAAGGTAAAAGACAGAACATGTTATGGCACGTAATATAGCCAAGCTATATCATTGAGTTGTAGCTATATGTCGTTATCAAGCTGTAGGTAGAATGAAGACATCTTTCTTGATTATAACGTTTCGAATTATAGCTAGCTGTGTTAGAATATATAAGAAATGCTAGTTTAGTTGTATATCCTGGATATATCTATGTATAAAACTTAGTATCCGATTTCTAGACTAAGTAGATAACCAGAATGAGTATTCTAACTGTAGGTAGAAGATAAAATAAAATATGATTCCATTTAAAAAAAAAACATTTAAACATATATATTGTCATACTTATGTTTCCAATAGTTTTCATATTTTTTAACATTTTTAAAATTCAGTTTACTATTTTTCCCATAAAAGAAGGGTAAAATATGTCCAGAATTGCCCAAAGTATTAGAAGTCCTATTGTGACAAATAAAAGTTTAAAGTGTCATTTTTTTTTCAATTTTCCCTTTATTAAACTAGAGTCCTATTTTTTATCTACTATTGAAAAGTTGTCATTTAAATTTGAAATGGCCTAACAAAATAATGTTACATATCTAAAACGTTATAAATACAGTTACTAAAGATTTGATCATATGAGTTATATCTAGATCTTCTGATAATACGGTAATCAATTTAACAATAGGTAGATTCTCTCAGTTAAATACTATTTTGTATTTAATATATTTGTTCATAGGGTATAAGAGCACCATTAACGCAAGGGGAGGGAACGTGGGTTCTAAATTTTTTTTTATTATTCTTTTTTTGTTTTTTCCAATTAAAAAAAAAAATTAAAAACAAATTAAAAATAGACCAATCGCAGACCGCCACGTGTCTGTGGAACCCGCGAAAAGTGGCAAAACCTTCACAAACTCACCTCTTACGAAAGAGGTAGAAGAGGGCAGGTTTTGAATAATGGTGGGTCCCACATGATTTTAAATTATTTTGTTTTGGAAGGGTCAGCCTTAAGAGGCACCGTTATTGATGCTCTAAAGGTTTTAGAATATACTCTACATAAAAGTATATTCACATAATCTCGATTAACCTAACAATCTAACTTTTTTTTGTCACAAACTAACTATTCTTTTTCTTTGTCACAATCTAACTATTAATTTAGGTGACAATTCTACTAAATCACCTTAGTTATCATAACAAACTAGGTATTTTGCCCGCACTTGCGGGCTTAGTAATTTTACAAAAATTTGTAAATATATTTATTATCAATTCAAAACCATTAAAATAAATTATTTTAATGCTTTTGAAATAATTAATAATTAATTACGTATTAAAAATTTATATATGATCATTTTTTTCTATTTTAATAAAATGTCTTTTACTACGTAAACACCTATACATGGATTTATATTTATTTTTATAAAATTATGATGTAAAATATTTTTGGATAACATTATATAGAATCTTTTTAGATAATGATAATTATCAAATTAATAATTTTTTAATTATGGGTAATTTTATATATATATATATATATATATATATATTAATAAATATGATCTAATTATTTATTAAAGGTAATAAAGATTTTAAACGCTCTAACTTTTAACGTAAGAGCAAAAAATATCATTCGCAGATAATACTATAAATATTTTAGAAATCTTTGGTAATGTACTCTGCAAAAAAAATTATCTTAAGAAATAGATGATTCATTATATCTTATTTGATATATATATATATATATATATATATATATATAGCTGATTTAATATTACTAATGAAAGAAGCATACTTGGATTTTGGGTCAGAGACGAGACATGACAATGGTGTGTGGAACTCTTTTCCTGGAAGCTCGATAGAACCAGCTCAATAGAGTTCAAAGAGACATTCTAATTGGACGTAATGTAGCTCAATAAAGTTAAAAAGAGAATGGAAGAAGCGTACCTTGGATTTCGTCAGACATGACATGGCAATGGAACTGGAATAATTCTTGGTACTCCCCTCAATGCAACGTCTGCTAATTAGGGATGCCATTGCAACTCTTACAGTCGCTACCTTATCTTGTTGTTTTGAAAAGATCCCAGACGACGAAAATGAATTAAATTCATAATGAGTTAAACTTACACCCAAAAGTTATCTCAAGGGCGAAATATTGTCACATCACATATATAATTACCAAAGACCATTAATCTCTACGATGTGGGATATTTTGATATCTTGGAATCTGTCACGTTCGAAATTGTTCCTCCAAGATTAATGAAGGTATTTTTATTTTAAACATATGGAAGCATCTTGTTATAAATGTTATAAATGCCAAGATATGAATCAATATTGGTTTTGATCATATGTTGCAGAAGGTTTTGGTACCAAGTGAATTTAACGCGGATACATATTAGCTAAATTAAACAATGAGTTTGGAAAGACGCTCAAGGTGCTTGCAGTCGAAATGGCTCTGCAGAATGATTCCAAAGGGTATACTGCTGCTTATGTGTTATCTACAGAATGCTTGAAATGAAGCATATCTTTTTAGTTTTAAGATCGTTCTTAAACTCTATTCTTTTGTCTTCATAGTTTGAATTGGCTATAGAGGATTAAAAGATCCATATGATCAAACGAGAGAGATTATGATTTATGAATATAAGTGTATACATTAATTCTTATGACAGTCAGTGAATATTAATTCTTCCAATTTTAAACTCCCATCATCTATCATTGGTGTTTCTATTTTAGTTACATGGTTTGTTTGTCTTCTCTTAAGCGGCTCTGTTCTGTCTTATTTTAGGGTTTTTTGGTCAAGCGACGGTATCACGAGATGGGTTTGGTCTTCTCTCAAATCGATCCGAGTTGGCCTCACCAGTCCTTGCAGAAGTTGAGTGTAGTCTGATATTGGGTGGTTCTTGCCTTTAAAATAGCCTCCTTTCTCCTTGCATGTCGTGTTGGATTTGGCTCGTGTGGTTTGGTTCTCCCTGACATTTCCTAAGAGATTTAATCGAAATCTCAATCTAGCTTTGCTACTTCTCTGGCGGTTATTAGTCAATCTTCAGATGGCTATGCCGGTTCCGTTTGAAGGCTTGTTAGGCTCTAAAGTGGCTTGCTTTCATCGGTTTCAAAAGCTTGTGGCGCTTTGGTTTATTTGACTATACTTATTCAAAGTGGGAGATTCTGTTACCAAGAAATTTTTGGTAGCTTTATTTCTTATGGATAGTGTGGAGAAGTTCGTCTCTTTTCATGGTTTTGAACCTTAGTCTCAGGTTATGCTCATGTTTCTTCTGCTGTGTCGTTTTGTGTTTTGTTGTTTGTATATCCAGTCTCCCTTGGCTAGGGCTTAGTTTTCGGGGAAGTATGTTTCCGTCAGTGTATTTCCCGGGAAAGGTTCATCCTATCGCCAGACTTGTGTATCTTCACGTTTTAATGCAAGTATTTACAGGGGAAAAAGTATGCCTATGCCTGTTAACCTAAAGCCTATATTTTAATGTAATCGCCTTTTCAAAAAGAGAAAAAGACAAAAATAGCACTAAATCAAATTTTTGTTCTCAAACTAGCATTCAAGGTTAAAAGTCACAAAAATAGCACTTAATGTTTTATCAAAAGTCACAAATTTAGGGTTTAGAGTTAAAAGGGTGGGGTTTAGGATTTAGGGTTTAGGGTTTAGGGTTTAGAGTTTAGAGTTTAGGGTTTAGGGTTTAGAGTTTAGAGTTTAGGGTTTAGGGTTTAGAGTTTAGAGTTTAGGGTTTAGGGTTTAGAGTTTAGAGTTTAGGGTTTAGGGTTTAGAGTTTAGAGTTTAGGGTTTAGGGTTTAGAGTTTAGAGTTTAGGGTTTAGGGTTTAGAGTTTAGAGTTTAGGGTTTAGGGTTTAGAGTTTAGAGTTTAGGGTTTAGGGTTTAGAGTTTAGAGTTTAGGGTTTAGGGTTTAGAGTTTAGAGTTTAGGGTTTAGGGTTTAGAGTTTAGAGTTTAGGGTTTAGGGTTTAGAGTTTAGAGTTTAGGGTTTAGGGTTTAGAGTTTAGAGTTTAGGGTTTAGGGTTTAGAGTTTAGAGTTTAGGGTTTAGGGTTTAGAGTTTAGAGTTTAGGGTTTAGGGTTTAGAGTTTAGAGTTTAGGGTTTAGGGTTTAGAGTTTAGAGTTTAGGGTTTAGGGTTTAGAGTTTAGAGTTTAGGGTTTAGGGTTTAGAGTTTAGGGTTTAGGGTTTAGAGTTGAGAAATGAGGTTTTGGGGATAAGATTTCAAATTTTGAAAAATAAAAAAATTAAAATTTTCAAAGGATAAACTTAGAAATGTTCTATTTTGGTCATTTTAGTTTTGAAATGTTATTTTTGTGATATAAACTTAGAAAGGTGCTATTTTGGAGATTTGCCCTTTCAAAAATTCATTTAAAAATTAGATTTGATTTGTTGATTTAGGAAAATAAAACTATTATTTTACATCATACAAAGTGTATGAAGAGTCATATTCGTTAATTAACTTTGCAAGTGTATATATGGATGATTTTGATTTACACCATACAAGTGGATGATTAGTCAATTCCTTTTTTTTACTATGACTTTCTAAGTATCTATATGGAAATTTTATTATTTTAATAAGACATACATGGTTATAGCTGATTTATGATGGATCCTTATTTGACCAAAACCTACAATGCGATTAGTATAATATATATATATATATAAGCCATTTGAGATCTCATATCTGTAGACATATCTCTTGTTTCGAAATCTCTACATTTCTCTTGTAAAAATGGATTCGAGGGCTCAACCAAAAACATCTTTGTCGACCCTGCCTGATGAGATTCTAATCCTCATCATTTCCCGTTTGCCTTTGGTGAATTGTGTTCAGACGAGCGTTCTCTCCAAGCGGTGGATGTATCTCTATCTTGAGAGAATTAATATTGATGTTAATCCTATCGAGTGATGTTTTCGAAACTTTAACAATGGATTTTCCTGTCTAAATCCATTTATGTTTGCTTCGATGTGTTTGCTTTATGAATAAAAAACCTTTGAAAAAATGAGGACTTGGTCATCTCTGTGGACCAAAGATAATAATAAATGTTGGAGTAACATCTAAATTAAAAATTTAGTTAATGTTTTTCTTATTCCTTTAATTTTAGTTCGAATTCGCCTGTGGTTTTGTTTAACACGAGCAATGTGTACTATGAGCATGTATTCACAAAGTTTCAGTTACAATATCTAGTTAAATCCTGTCACTTTCCTTTTCTCCAGTATTTTAAACCCGGACAGAACCGGCGGTCGGACTGGGTTAAACCGAAAATCAGACACTAATCTAGGTTGGATTAATGCCAAAACCCAACTAAGATTGAACAAGATAAAAACTCATATTGAACACTTAAAACCCCAGAAACCGTCGACCCAATGAACCGGCCAAACCATGGTTAGTATATAAACCAAAATTCTGTCAAAACAATCAATTTTTCTTCTTTTAAATAAATATATGGTTTGTGAAAGATTAATAAAGTGTCTACAGAACTTGTCTCATATTTTTCTTCTGACGTTCCTGCAACTCCCAACTCACAAGACTCACAAACTTAAATGTTCATGTCAATGTATTGTTTTTTGTCAAATTTTCAATTTGTTTAAATATTGTTTCGTAATCATTTGTGTTGAAGACTCTAATAACCGAAACATTAACGTATATGAAATTTGTATAAATGATACATGTACATGTTTTCTCGTTCATAAGCTGAATTTTCTCCAAATGTATTTTTGGATTCTTTGGACTTGCATCACTTGCAGTTTTCTTAATTGATGTGTCCTACCTCTCTTATTAAATAATCTAGGGTTTGCTATAGAATCCTTTTCTCTTCAAAGCCAAAAGGCTCTCCACTTCTTATGGTCCAAAACACCTAATCATTTACCTTTCTCCTATGAGAGTCGACTTGTCCTCAAGCTGCATGAATTAATCTAAGAATGTCTTGTAAGAAAAAACCCAGATTTTTCATGTTGTCTCTTTCAAAATCCAAACCTACACACATTGGTATGTCATAGCCAAAGATCCTTTAAATGTAACCAAACATTGTATTGCTTTCCAACATAAACATCACATATATAATATATTGCTTCCAGCTTCACTGAATGCCATAAATATTGCCTCATAGCTGAGTTATATTTCCTTCCTCGCTGAACTGCAGCTTGTTCTCAAGCTGGTGTGGTTCTCAAAAAAAAAAATTTCACTCCAGCACTGAATTACTATAGAAACATATACAATCATATTACATTTGTATTTGGGTTTAGGATTAGTACAAACACAATTAAAAGAACATATATCTTGTTCTGATTAAATATGGTAAATATTACAAAGTTTATGTCAAAGTAAGGAGGATTTTTCCAGAATTTTATAATAAGAGGAGCTAAGAAGATGGCTTTGATGGCCACACAACTTCAAGGAAGCGTATTATCTGACATATCAGCTGTACATTCAAGATTGGATAAAAGCAAAGTTGAAGAGAGTCAGCAATGGCATGTCTGAAATGGCCGTATACATTCACAAGAATCTATCACTAAATGTAAGGAAGCGTATTATTTGACGTATCAATTGATAATTTGTCTCACACTCTCACTTCCTATCCTAAAAAGTTATAAATTACTACCACAATTTTACAAGATAAACCTTAGAATAAATCCATAGGGAAAACAGTCTCACAAAATATTTGTGCTGAGTAACCCAAGTTAAAATCAGAATTCGTTTCTATCAGATACTCAGGTAGAGCTCTCTTGTTTTTTTTCTTCCAAATTTGTATGAGAGTTTGGATGCAAGTTGCTATCAGACGATCAGGCGGAGCTCTCTTCTTATGTTGATGCATCATGCTCTCTGGAATATTTATTATCAAAATAAAAGTTAACGGTTTTTGAATAAAACGAACATTACTCAAATGGGAGTTCAGATTCCACGAAATAAATCGACACCTGCGAGAGTGGGTTTGATTCCTGAAACTAATTCTGCTGAGTTAGATTGTTAGACGCATGCGAGAGCTGGTTTAATTAGTCTAGTGAACTTATCGATCTGAACGTTAATGCTTGTTTAAAAGAAGTATCGATCGACAACTCTTTAGTATTGTTCGACACTCTGCATAATTCGCATACGAGAGCAGGAATTATAGGATTTAAACAATTGATTAGACTCGCAGCGAGACCTGGATATCTTACTATTGAATTTGAGTTCTACGACGGTACCTATCACACCTTCCAAGCATCGCTGTTCTTCTTGGGTAACAATAAATCTCAGATTGATGAGACTGGATCGAAACCGTAGACCCAATCAGTAACATGTCGACGAACTGCAAGCTCTATATAAAGGGAGGTGGAACGAAACTGTGATGAAAAAGTAAAGAACACCATTGAATGATCGAGAGTGATGATGATAACGTCCATTTACAGAGAGCTGAAACGATAAGGAAATGGAAGAGTCAAGTGATTCTCGTCGACTATCTTTAGGATTTTGGTAAGATGGGCTTGAACTGAGCCATTGAGAAATTTTAAAAGCGTAGACTAATGGCCCGGTATTTTTTTTCTAGACTAAAGTTGTACTGACGTGGCAGAATAAAAGCTCTTGATTGGTTGATTTTTATAAATGACGTGGACACCCTAACTATTGAGCATATCTCTCTTTTAGTATTGTTAGATTTGTATGCCGATGTATGATAATATTTGTGACCTAAGGTGAATACATATATACTATAAAAGCAATGTTTTTAAAAACCAGACAGGAAGCTGAACCGGATAATTTTTGGATCACGGTTCAATATGGTTTGATCCGGTCAAATCTGGTTCAATAATCTAGTTTAATATATTTGTGTGTATAAATTTAAAAGTAATGTTAGTAAATATAATACATAATTAAAATATAAATGAATTTAAAACATAAAACATTATAAATATAAACTAGTTTTATGTTTATATGGATGGTTTACAGATTTTTTATAGTTTTAATGGTTTTTATCAGTTTAATAACTCTGAGATCCAATCTGGCTACGTGACCGGTTCATGGTTGAACCAATTAGTTGACCCAACCCGGCTATGTAACCGGTTCATGGTCGAACCCGGTTCAACCATCGGGTCAGTCCGGTTGTAAAAACACTGCCTAAAAGCTATGTTAAATTGTGGTGTAATTCACATGTGTGTTACCAGATCTATCAAGTAGTTTACCAGATCTAGAAACATATACAATCATATTACATATGTATTTCAGTTTAAGATTAGTACAAACGCAATAAAAAGAACATATATCTTGTTCTCATTAAATATGGTAAATATTACAAAGTTTATGTCAAAGTAAGGTGGATTTTACTGAAGTTTAAAATAAGAGGAGGTAGGGAGATGGCATTGATGGCCACACAACTTCAAGAATCAATCACAAGGAAGCGTATTATCTGACATATCAACTGCACATTCATGATTGGATAAAAGCAAAGTTGAAGAGAGTCAGCAATGGCAGGTCTGAAAATGGCAACATACATTCACAAGAATCTATCACTAAATATAAGGAACCGTATTATCTGACATATCAACTGATAATTTGTCTCACACTCTCACTTCCTATCCTAAAAATAAAAAGTTCTAAGTTACCACCACATTGTTACAAGATAAACCTTAGAATGAATCCGTAGGGAAAACAGTCTCACAAATATTTGTGCTGAGTAACCTAAGTTAAAATGAGAATTTGTTTCTATCAGATACTCAGGTAGAGCTCTCTTGTTTTTTTTCTTCCAAATTTGTATGAGAGTTTGGATGCAAGTTGCTATCAGATGCTCAGGTGAAGCTCTCTTCTTATGTAGATGCATCATGCAACATAATGGATGATTTATTATCAAAACAAAAGTTGACGGTTTATGAATAAAGCGAATATAACTCAAATCGGAATTCAGATTCCACAAAATAAAATCATTAATTATACCGTTAAAAAAGTTCACATGGCAATTAACTGATAACAAGAAGTTTTATTTGAAGTATAGAATCATGGATGCTTAAATTTGGTTGCATTAAGGCTGGACTCGTCAGAAATATTAGCGACGCTTCTCCAAAAACCTAGTAGCCGATGGTTCTCCACGACAAGGAGTATTGTTGTCAGTTTAAAAGTACAAGAGAGGCATGTTATTGATGGCTATGGCTGGTCAATCTTAAGGTTTTGGATTTGGGTTAAATAAATGTGGTTATTAAGAGAGGGAAATAGCATATTGCTTTGTAGTCGAAAAAATAATAGCATGCTATATAGTCTTCTTCATTTTGATAGGTGGCATGTTATGAACTGCACAGTGCTGTAAGATGAAATTGAGAAGTCCTCTTGACATCATGTTGGGAGATGAAACGATGGTTTCAATATTTCACGAAAAAGTACATTTTGTTCCAACAGTAACTTTATTATACTAATTCAAATTAGAATCCGATTCAGAAAATCAAATCGTTGAAATATAATCAGTTTAAAACATAGCGTATATATAAACCAAACACTTTGTGTGAACTTAGATACCATTGTATATTTTGTTCTTTGTATATGTTTGATTGCAAAGTTATGGAAGAATTTTTTACAACACTTAAATTTCTTCATATGAAAAATGAAAATCGGTCATTTCATCAGTGTAACACCTTCGTCACCTGTTGAGAAGAGATTATTTTAAAAACCACATATACAATTAAATATTTAGTTAAATAGTTAATATGTGAATAGTTGAAATGTTGATGTGTCAAGATGAAATATTATATTTTCTACTTTTTATGTATGTATCTTGTTTATTGTTTTAAAATAAATATATATTGCATATAAATTTTTTAGCTATCTTGCATGAATCTACATACAAATAGTTATTTGTTACATCTAAATTCCAATTCAGACATGCTCAAATTTTGACAACTTTAGGGTATTCAACATTTGCTAACTCCTACCTATATTTAAATCTTTTGATAGTAAATTCTAACAGAAATGTAGATATATTTAAGAATTGATTGACATCTACATTTTAGACCTGACATATCAAAGAATTTAGGTTTCGAATGTTTCAATCCGCCCCGCACCGCACCGCAGTTAACATTAACAAAAATCTTTACAAATATCATATATCTATACGTTTTTATAACTGTTAGAACTACACAGCAGTTGTACCGCTTGTCCCGCACCGCTCAATCCGCTGTTACCATTAAGAGCTTTAATAATTTTAAGAGAGATTCTTTTACATCATTACATTCTTAATTCGTGCCTCACCATCAATTATGAAAGGATTAGTTTCATCAAAAAACTTAGTCTCTTGTTTACCCATTTATTGGAAAAAGAGTTGATTGAAAGTCTTCCCATCATTAAGTAATCAAATTATATATTACTTGCACATTATCCATATTCATCATCATTGTTATCTTAGTCTCTCTTCTTGTTTGTCAACATTGTTATCTTAGTCTATCTTTTAGTATTATTGCGTTCGTGATAACCGTTTTCTTCTTTGGTTGAATCTTGTGCATCTTTAGTTTAACATTAATACTCTTTAGTTCTCTTTCTTTACATGTTTGTTTTTGTTTTCATCTTGTATTTAGTGTTAGAAGTTACAAAATCATTCTTGTATTTGCTTAGCTTAGAATCGTTTGGCATATTTCGTGTGTCTTGCATATATTATCTATGTACACTTTATAAGCAACGGTCCATATCTTGTATCTATGCATGAAAGTTTGTATACTTGTGAGCAAACTTCAGATTTATGTTACAAAAATCAGTTTTGACTTTTTATCTTCCTTCAGTCGTGGCTCATCAGTGTGCCTCATGATCCTCATGATATACGAGTATTAATTTGGTGTATTTGTAATGTAATTTGATCAGGTTTTAAAAGCATTTTTTCTCTTTATTTTTTTGAACGCAAACTCAGTTTGAAAAAAAAAAAGCATTTTCTTTTACAAACTCAGTTTCATTATGCAAAAGGAAAAACAATAATATCTAAAAGGCAAAAAATTAATGGTATTTTCTTTCAACTATTTCTCTTTATGGACGATTATCAACTCTTTTCAGAAATTTATGTACAAACGTGACAAATGAAAAACACTATATTAGGAATCATAGTCGATAATGGGTTCACCTAAGGTTAAATTTCTGTCGATCTTCCAAGGCAAATTAAGAAGTTTAGCCAAAATGAATTTGAAGATCTTGTTCACATTTATGTTGTGTGTCGCACTTGAAAAGAACAAAGACGCCTTCATCACCTTCGCGTACGCTCTCGCCTAGTATTCATACAATCAAATAAAAGCAACATTACCTTTTTGTATATACTTGACATAATCATGGAAACGTAAAATATAATGAAAAGTATCTTAAATTGTTATATCTTATGGTTAAGTTATATGATTGGTATTACCTGAGTGACAATGGTCCATTGTAGATTGGGTGGGAGCCGAACGAAATCATCGAATTTTGTTCCTATTAGAATCGGAATTGCCGTCTGATAAAAGAAAAATACAATATTTTCAAAGAATTTAAGAAAAGGAGTTTCTTGGAATCAGATTCCAAAATTTTATAATATACTTTTTGAATAAACTATTAAGCACGATCCTGCTAAATTTCATTCGGCGTAACCGAAATTAAACCAAAAAGTCGAACCAAATTTTCTGAATCCAAAAAAAAAAAAGAATTGATACTTTTGAAAACCCTCCAAGTATAAAAAGTGAAATGGAAAAATGAAATCCTCCAAATATACAATTTCTTATATAATCGAATCTAAATTGACATTGAAGACGATGTAAGGAACAATTCAATTTGAATTTGGTTTCTTTACTTTCTTAATTAAACGGGTAAACTAAGGAAATAAAATCAGTCAAAAAAAGAAATAGATTAGACCAAATGACCAATCTAATCCACAAAAATGATTGATGTGATTTTTATTGATAGTCTATGATATAAAATTAAGACGTACCGTATTCCATTTTCTTGCCTGGCTATACCACCCAAAGATACTGCCAAAATAATCAAGACTATTATTATAAGTATATAACCAAACGAAAATATTAACAAAACAATCGTATTAAAAAGGAAAAGGAAAATACAAACCTGTTAAGAGTAGATCGACTGGTTAGATCAAACATGAACAAGATTGCTACTGAATCTTTACAAGCAATAGGTATATGATCTTTAGACCTCTTTTCATCACCTACAATATCATAATTAGCAATCAGTACACTAATCACCAATATAAACAAACTCCATTGTTTATTTGATTAATTAATATTAATTTGACTCACCTCCTACATCCCAAATGCTAAAAGAAATTGTAACTCCTTGAACATAAAACGTTTTGTCCATCAAATTTAATCCAGCCATCTCCAGGAACCCTTGATTCTCATCTCCAACATATTTTATCTTAGAAAGAAAATAAATCATATAAGAACTAATCAAGAAATATAAGAAAACAGTAAAGTTATTAACAAACACAAGTTTCATACTTACTACAAAAGTAGTCTTCCCTGTTTGACAATCGCCTAATAAGCTGATCTTGAGGCTAACCAAATCTGCATCCGAACTTGAACTTATCCCTCTACCGGAAACAGTTGTATCATCATCGCTGTCGAAGATCTCTCCGATGGTGGAAGGAGTCCGGTGAACGACTCGCCGGTAAATAATAGGTTTCTCGATGATACTTGAACAAGATAATATTTTCCTCCATACAATCCTAAAAAAGTCTCCAAATATCGATACTTTCTCCATGATTCTCCATTTTACGTTCACGTGAACGATTTTCCGACACAAAGGTGTCATCTTCCCGGCGATCTCATGGATTTTGTCGGCCATTTAAAGAGAGAGTTGACGTGCTTTTGACGTTCACAAGCTCACATCTTCTTTTTATTTCCCTTTTTAAAATGTCTCTTCGTTTGGTGTTATCAGGGGTGAGCGTTCGGATACCCATTCGGGTTCGGATCGGATATTTCGGATTTTCGGGTATTTCGGTATAGGGATAGAGAATCCGTTCGGGTATTTCTGTACTTCGGATCGGGTTCAGGTATTTTTAGTTCGGATTCGGTTATTTTGAATCGGGTTCGGATATTTAGATTTTAAAAGAAAAAAATTAATTTTTTCATTTTTAAGTTTCTTGTATTTAAAAATATGGATTTCGCTTAACTGATTTTTTTATTTTTTATAGATCGAATGATCAATAGGTTTGGAGATAATATTTCAAAAACAAATAGATATTAATTTGGGTATTGTTTTTAAACTTTGAATGTAACTTTTGTTAATGCATGAAACAAAAAATTTGACATGCATTTTAAATAAATATCAAATCATTTTCTCCGTAATTATATATATATATATTTATGATCTTAAAGTATGTGTAACATCAATATAAATATTTAGATGTAAACTAGAAAAAGAGATGTAACTTTATATATATATATATATATGTTCGGTTATCTTCAGATATCCATTCGGGTTCGGATATTATCCGTTCGGGTTCGGATATCCAATGTCTCATAACTTAATACCCGTTCGGGTATTTTGCTACTTCGGTTTGGATTTCGGTTCGGGTTTTTCGGATCGGGTTCGGGTGCGGCTTCGGGTATCGGGTAAAGTGCCCACCCCTAGGTGTTACGGTGTAACTGGAAGTTTTTTTTTCTTTTTTTTTTTGCGTGCAAATGTTAAAAGTAGGCCGGGGCATAAAATCCATAATCCGAAATCCGAACCGAACTCGAACCGAAAAACCAGATCCGTACCCGGTCCGAAATGTAAAAAATACTCGAATGGATCTCGTAAGGTGGTACAAAACATATCCGAACCCGAACTGTTATTGACCGAACCCGAACGGGTAACCCGAAAAAACCAAAAAAATCGAAAAGATATCCGAAGAAACCGGTCTGAATGTCTAAACTAATATACAATGTAATTATATGAAACATGAATATATACTTTAAATATTCAATTTCATATTTATGTTTATATGGTATCTAACAATAAGTATTTAAAATTTAAATAATTACTTTAAATATTTAATTATATATAAATAAGTATATATTTCTTATGTTTTGCTTTTAAATTTTAGATTTTATTTCGGGTATATCCGAACCGATCCTATATAACCCAAATCCGAATGATATATGGCTACTTTATGGGTTCTATGATATGATACAAAACCGACTCGAACCCGATGTGTTATATCCGAACCCGACCCGTACTTACTTGCAAATTTATTAGAATGGGATCTAGGAGGTGTTATCAAGAAGAACTGAAATCCAAAAAACCCGATCTGAACGCCAACAGGTACCCAAACGGCCATGCCTAGTTAAAAGTGTAATGGAAGTTACCGGTTTATATGAGTTGGTTGTTGACCCGGCTTTGCAATACCGAGGGTACCCTTAGTTGGTGTGTTATTGTATTGGCTCTTAGTTCTTGGCATGTTGCAATGGAAGGATCATATAGTAAATTGAAGAGCTTAGTATCGAACCATGGAGTAAACCCCAAGTGTACGGCGTCACCACTCACTAATTATCATTTGATTATTCATCTTCTTTTTCTTTTTATTTTGTCAACATTTGATTATTCATCTAAATTTACCTTTTTATTAATAGTATTCTCCCACCGTTTGTTTTTAATTGAATACTAGACGTTAATCCGCGCCTCGCGCGGAGTGATTTTTTTTAAAACATGTTGTATTTAAATATTATAAATAGTATACTTTGCTATCAATAATTTTTTTTACATTTGAATCTTAGGAGTGGGCACTCGGGTACCAATTGGTTTGGTTCGATTTGACTCGGTTCGGTTTGTTCTGATCTTTGCAAGTTCGATTTAATTCGAATCTTTGCGGGTTTGGTTTGGGTTTGGATTCAGATAACTCATTTAATTTTAAAAACAAAATAAAGTTCAAATATACTTTAAATTTTTCAAAATTTAAAAATAAAAATAATATATAACATATAAATTTGAATAATGTATGCCAAAATACTTAAACTTAAAATAAAAATTGGTTTACCTTAAATATTTGGATAAAAAATCAATAGATATTTTAAGTAATTTTGGTATTTTGAGTATCGTTTAACTATTTTAAACATGTAATTTTAACTATTTGTATATATTTTTAAGTATTTTGGACAACTTAAAAACATCTTATATATTTTGTATATTCTTTAGATATTAAATTTATAATAATTAATATATTTAAGTATATAAATATGGTTCGAATATATTCGGATACCCGAAATAATTTGTTTCGGACCGATTCTATTCTGGTTCTCTAGATACCAAAATTTTGAACCCGTTTGGATATCTAACCAATTTTGGTTAAAGTTCATTGCTATCTTTTCGGATTATATTTGGTTCGATTTTTTAGATTCATATTCTTTGCCCAAACCTATATTTTTTATTGTAACAAAATTTTAAACGAAATTGATGATGATTCGTATTGATTTTGGGTATGCAATCATTGTTAAACCAAAATACATTCTTCTATATACGTGGCCCATTTAGTTAAGGAAAACAATTGACTGAACTAAAGAAAACATTACCATTTCAGATTTTTAATCGACACTTCCAAATTATTCAGTGTCGGTATTGTGACTAAGAGAAAGGGGGTAAGTGTTACGAAAGCAACTTTGTTGTGCAATTCATATTCTCGCTAAGTGATTTCAATAGCTTCTAAATAAATCTCCGTTGTATCGACCGACATTTAGTAATTTATAGACGTTTTAAAAAATTCAAAATATAACATATAAGAAAAAAAATCTAATTTTTAATTATATGGTTAATGTGATTGTTTAATTTATTTTAAAAATATAAACTTTCAAATATGAGAATCTCATAATAAATAAATAAAATGAAGTTGTTATCGATTATTTGGTGTGCAAGTCAAGTTAGTATGAATAATATCTTGTTAAGAATCTTGTAGATAAGGATTATATTTTTGAAATATTTGCTGAAGAATATCTTTGTAATTTTCTTGTAGATAAGGATTATATTTTCGAAATTAGTAGTTACAAATATTATTTAAATAAATAATACATGTAATTCCTAACTTCTATTCTATTTCAAAAAAAAATAGATTTTTATAAATAGATATCATATTTTGGCACTTTTGAAATTATATTATTGAAGTTTATATAGTGACATATTGTGTTCATAATGGCATGTATCTCTAAGTCTAGTACATAATCAAACTTAGAGCCAAGTAACATATATACAAAATGAAGTGTAAAAAGAGTTATCATATCTAATCTATTATAGAAGCAAAGAGGAACCAAACATATACATGTTCGGTGTCTGATTATATGATGTTGATAAGAGAAAAGTATAAATCAACTTAGAGAAAAGTTTAATCTATAGTAAAAGAGGTCCAAGTGAGAGTTATTGAATTGCTAATATAATTGTATAAATACAATCGGTATAGTTTAATAGAGTAGATAGAACATAATTCAACAAAACATAATTTGTTTGGTTTGTTATAATATAGTAGATTGTTGGTTTAATTTAAGTTATCTGGTTTTAATTTTATTGTATAATTGTAACTAACACGATATGGTCCATAAATTATGTAACACACTAACAAACTTAAAACAGTCCAAAACTTGGTAGATAAATTTAGGACTCTATTTTAATAGAGTAGATTATTCATCTAATTTTTACTTTAAATATTTTTCTACCGTGTTTTTCTTCCTATTTAATTAAGCTAAGTATTTATATGTAGTAGTAGCATCACCATTATGCAATATCTATTAAGCTCACTGAGGAAGGAGATAATAATCAAAGACGGTATTCACCTGATCAATTATAACTCTATTAACATTACTAGGTCGTTTTCCGCGCTACGCGCGGATAATTGAGCTTTAAATTTTCTACAATTTTAAACTTTTTAGCATTTAACATATAGTATAAGATGGAGAATGATATGCACTGATTTTGCTTGTTTAAATGATGTATGTAGCTTTATTTTGGCCCTTTTAAAACTGAATAAGATTGAATTTGGTATGTTTTCCAAAATATCAAAACTGAGTTCATAATATATAAGAAAATTGGAGATGATGAGATGTTCATTTTATTTGGGTTTTCTTGAAGATCATCCTTTGAGCTATGTTGGTGTTTTTTGCTTGAACTCATGCATGAAACCTGACCCTTATTCTGTCTTTAAAATCTGTAATAATTTTTATTGTGTTGTTAAAGTAAAATTGTATCACCGATGATGAAAATAACATTTGCTTCCTTGTAAATAAGAGGTATTAGTTACAATGTATTGCATTTTTAAATTGTTGTTTTTACCTTTATATATTTAACAGATAATGTTTGTCACCATGACAACTTCGTATTTCTAGTTATTTTTGCTTTGCAGCTTCTTAAATATAGATGTTTGGTTGTCCCATAGTGAAAGCTTTACAATTGTTAATCTATAATGGAGTTTAATATAAAGTGGAACATATATTAGAAATATAAATATTGTGTTTTGCATATACCTATTTTTAAGCAGACCAATTATAAGCTTTGTTCTAGCTTTTGGATTATGGCGATTAATTTATTGTGTCATAAGTATTTTTCAAACTATATATATGCTTTAGTTTGCGTGATTAGTTGATTATTTATAATTGATTTTATTTGGGCAAAATGACGATATTATTACCCCTGAAGGTAGGTATTGTCTACATAAATGTTAACTACAAATGACATGAATATGCATACATATTAATTTGGAAAGATTTGTTGGATTTTAAAATAATAATTTTTATAAACATTAAGTTGTCTGATAAATCGGTAAGTACCCCTAACTAACAACAATATTTTTTTTTATCAAAGAAAAAACAATATATATTTCTGTATTTAGTAACTGATATTCTTACCTTGACATTTATATATGAGAATTGAATCCAAACAGAATGTTCATTAAATACTAATTGATCATGTTTATAAAAGCAATTCTTTTAATAAATATATTTTAGAATATTTATCTTTTTACAACTGAATTACCACAACGTATCCAGCAATTCAAATACCAATCTTTTAATTGTATAATGAAAATTCAACAATTTCAAATATTATGGTCAACTTTAGGTTTTCTCTGTACATTTGTAAGTCAAACAAAATTTACACCATATATAGTAAAATAGCGGTGAATATGACTCTAGACATTGGATGCACATTTTGTAAGATAAACATAATCTACACCTTATTCTACCCAATAACTTTATAAATATAAAACTAAATATATACGGACATGCTGAGAAGCCAAAATTTTAGTGTTAAAATCTTTTTAAAATAATGTAATAAAATAATAATAATTAAATCAAAAACTTATATAGACTTCTACCAAAAAAGATTGCGGAATTAGTTATATAAATCAATCGTTATTTGATTTGTTCATATACAGAAAAAGAATCAACTCATGATACAACACACAATGCCTCGCAATATTTTCTGAAAATCTTAACAAAAAAACTTTATGAAGATTTTATGTTCAAACTGTAATCAAAAGTTTTATAAGAAAAAATATTAGTTACATAAAAAAGACGATGGTCATTCATAAGAGAACTTTGAGCATGCTTCCAAGTTCCATTGTTAAACCCTCGTAATTGTCTTTATTGTAGAATTACCAATCTCTGAGACTTCTTGTTCTAGAGAACTTAACATATCATCTTCTATTTTCATATTAGTTATGTTCTCTGAGTGTAAAAATGGAAGAATGATATCACTGCATTCTTTGAAACCAAGAGCAATGAAACCCTCGATGCATAAAAGTGGACGTGCATAAACACAGCTGTGATGTTCTGTTAATAAAGTTATTGAGATCTCAGAGTTTTGTTATATGTTGAAGAGGAAAAGCATAAAATATCCTTCTTTAACAATGTACACTATACCCTCAAATCTCAGCTGCACAAAAAGACAATCCAATTTTCTTGAAAATTCCTAGTGAGCAAGATAATCATGAAATATTTCGCTAGGCAGGAGTTCAGTTTATGGCATCAGAGAAGAAACTCACAAAAGTTTTTTTTTTTTTTTTTGCTGCAGAAACAAAATCTTCATATGCAACCCGAACCCAAAATGAAACATTGAAATATTGTCCTGGTTCCTAATGAAACATAATAATATACAGTCGAAGATTTCAATTTTAATGACCAGGAGATCAATGTTAAGAACAGAGAGTATTATAACTGTCCCACAGATTCATTAAGAGGGTAAAAATGTGTCTCAGTTCTAATAAAACCCTTTTCAAAGTCAGAATGAATGACACCAGTAGCTTGTGATGCAATTATTCTTTATAAACAAAATTGTCTACCAAATTACCTCCTAACCCAAGAAAACCCATACTGAGACTACTGACTGAAAACCCGCATGCGTGTATTGTCCATGCTTTTGTTTCCTGCCATAAAGAATCGACGTTTTAGAAGGAATGAAGGATGTCTTTTAAAATAATATGCTTTAATGTATGTCTGTATATGTAATTTACCTTTTCACCAGAAGTGAAGTACGTCTGAAAACCTAGAAGGCTGTACGTTTCCCTGATGAGGTGCCCTAGACACTTTCGCTAACACCTAGCGAGTTCAAAGATTCTTCATGTTCTTCAAGAGGAAGTTCGGTTAACTCAGCCTCAACCTACTTTCCATGAAAGGAAGCTCTTTTTAAGTAAAGTACATGTATAAAGCCTCAATGCATACAAATAATGTACTAAAGAGACAATGATCCTGACCTGTGCTGAAACAACCACATGCCTAGACTGAAAATCCAAAGAAAGACCCTTAATTTCTTCCACATTTTTATTTTTCTCCGGCTCAGTAAGATCAGCTAGCAACATCTGACACATAGACCATAGGCTTCATTGTACGCAAGCAGAGATGCTTACATCTTCCTTCTCGGGGTCACTCAATCCAACTGACGTGCATGTTCCCATAAAGAATGGCCGCCTGGATTCTTTCCAGAGCAGATTTTTCGGCTTCTCCTGTCTCATGCATAGAATATCACATAACTATTGTGAAGAAAAGCAGAGCGGATTATGAAATGTTTAAGAGCTAAGTTGTTGTTCACCTTAACTTTGGAATGGGAATCCTTAGCTTTGCCTTTCTTAAGTCTGTCTAGTCTGAGTAGCTTAGAAAATAAGTTTGAGAATGATGACATGAATGTCAGAGGTGGGATCAACCCTGCCATTGACATGAATAATGTCATTGTACTCAAAGCAGCGTACCACCTGATGAGAAAGCAAATCAGTTACAGCACAATTGTCCAAGAAGGTGCCCGAGCAATCAGTGGGGGAGAGAAATACGTGAAACATGGACGATGGAATCGACTTCTCAACGGCCTACTCACAATTGAATGGTACTCATCAGGTAGTCTCAAATGCTGAGTCTTTATCCATCAGCTTCATCTCAAAATCTGCGATTTTATCTTGCGTTGTAAATCATACTCAATTCATAAGAGGTAGTATAAGACTACACATAAGTAGAGATGAACATGTATTTAACTAATGGTAATAGTATTTTATAACTACCGTATAAATCGTCTCTCGTGTGCAGTTAAAGGTCGTGTATATAACAGAGGCGCATGTGGGTGTGTCATATCAGTTAGGTTGCACAAATCATAGCTTAACATATTTCGGGTTTGAGGATATAAGGTTGTACCTTTTCGTGATCAAGAGCACCACAAGGCCAAATGAGCATCCCAGCTTCTGCAGAATTCCGGGCTTCGCAGAAGTGAATCAAACTGGAAAGACAACCTGCAGAAACACAGAACGTCTTCGTCATGGAAATCAACGGAAGGGATAGCAAGGGACGATTTGGAGTCCTTTTAAGACATTGATGCATCAATTTTTTGGATTTTGAGTGATAATTGGAGGGGGGTCGTGTACGTGGTGAGCCTCGTATTTATAGTAATGAAAGAGATGAATAGTGATAAGCAGAAGCTGAAGAGTGTGTTGCATCTAGTGATTTCTGTTTTGAAGTCGGGATTTATTGATCTAGATTGTGGGGGAGGTGGAGATTTTAAAACGGCTAGAGGTTTGAGGCCGAAGAGATAAAACGAAAGGTCGTTGCCGGCAAAAATGAAGTTGTTTTGATATTTTAATTTTGGACCAAATTTTGTTTCTGTGATAGAAGTGAATTAAAAGACATGAATCGTTTGCGATGAAATTGAAGATGAAGAGTCGGCGATCCCTTTCATCGAAGTTGGACCAGGAGCTGGGTTTGATTGGGAGTGGGTCACTTCGATTAGGTTAAACCCAACATGTTTCGCCTACCTCAATTGTAATTGGTCGCCTGCGTGGAAAAACGTAATGTGTGATAGGCTGATTTTTTTTGCCTACGTGGATGACTTAGCTGATGAGCATATCTCTTTTAGTATTGTTAGATTTCTTTTGACCAAAAAATAATATTATTCCTAAGCATATTTATATATACGAATCTTGTTAAGACTACCGTGAAAGAAAATAGTAATCAGATATACGTATACATCCAAGTGATCCAACCAACCATTTATTAAGTAACAATTGACTGTTGGATAAGATAAAGCTGTTTCTAAATAGTAACACTCCATTTGAAACACAAAGCACGAGAATATTGAGAAGCGTTTTGTTGAAGGAAACGACACTTTTTTGTCTTTTTATAAAGGTAGTAGTAGTTTCTTAAATAAATATGTGCGGTCGACCATCAATGTAGTTCCAGTTGGTTGGATCTATGACACACACATTCATAACTTTATGTTTTTATTATTGGTTTAATCTTAAAACGGTTTCTTCAGTTCTTTTTTTTTTCGTAATTCTCTTTTTTTTTTTATTAATTGAAAAGGGATTATGTTAAGAGTTTAAATTTACATGCATAACATTTCAAATTGTACAATGTTTTACCAACTTTTTTCATTGGGTCATCTGTAAGAGTTTACTAAATTATGTGGATCTCATGATATACTACTGAAACTAATTTGGGGTCACATCAATATAATCAAACAATTAAAATATGGCAATAATTTATTACAAAATTTATAATTCGGTTTCGTAAGTATACTTATTAAGAACGAATTATTAAGAACGAAACCGTATTAATCTATTTTACTCCTAAGAGCATTTCTAACAAATCCTCAAATCCTCGAAATTCTATTTACTTTTCGCTTTTTTCTTTTTATTTTCTAAGTTACATATAGTTATACTAATATTATTTTTCTTATCACTTTAATCTTTGTAAATATATTTTGACCAAATATCCAAATATATATTTTTATATATATGTTACTACTGATACAAAAATACAAAATATGTTAAAATTTAAATTAAATTATCTAAAATAGAAATGTTATATATATGTGCTTTAACCATTTCGTAACTCTTTTTCGAATAAAAGCCTTTTAAAAGATTTTTTTTATTTAAAAATTTTTTCAAACCAAAATATCTATATATGAGTAATAAATATTATGTTTTGCATTTTTATTTTTTATTTAATGTTTATTTATAAGAGTTTGGTGCTTATAATTAGTTATTATGAAAATTGAGAATTATAATGTAATACAGTATGTATTAAAAATAAAAAAATATTTGAGATTTATTGTTGGAGCAACTCACCGAACCACCCTCAAAATGAGGTCTTTTTATATTGGAGATGCTCTAATTAATAGAGTTCATTTATGTTTAAATGCATATCGGTTATAAACAAATGGTGGATTGGATACAGCGACATCAATCAATTCCTATGACAAGTCTAGGCTATATATGAAAAATTAAATGCTGAATCGAAAACTTATGATTATAAATGGGTGTATTAGTGGCATATATGTGTAATTCCTTAATGAGGCAATTAAGAAACACCCACAAAGGAATAACTCGTTGGCGTGTCCCTCTCGCTTCTTCCTTTATAACACTTCCAGAGTTTAGTTATTTTAGCTCAGCAATATATCTATTTAACCAGTGTTGTATTTCTCATGTTTGTTATCCGTCAAATACATATAAAATTACTAATGTGTATTTTTGTTCTGCAACAAAACAAAATTGAATTGGATGGGAATCATTCGTATTTCCAAACCATGACATATTAAAGCTTTTATATCTTAGATTATTTTCTTAGACGTTAGTTTTGTTTAGAATAATGTACGAGAATCTGGATAACGTGTTCGCTGTCGCCATGGAATCTTTATCTTCAATCAGAAACTTTGTCAAAGAAAAAAAGTTACGATTTTTAGTATTTATGCGTAGGTTATAACTTATAAACTAGATGAGTCCAATGGATGTATCGATATATTATAATCATACAGATAATGGTCCAACCACTAGAACCACCCACGTTATTATATAATTTTATTCCAACTCATAGTAAAACATAAATACAAAAGCAATTTCGATTTTTTTTTGTTATATTTTTATTGTATTGGAGTTGGTTGATGATACTAAACTAGTTATTTATTTGTTGGTGGAGTCTAACATCACAGAGAAATTAACTAAATTAAAAATGTATGATGTTTTATCTAAGATCATAAGATTAGTTTTATCTAAAAATATTATCATATTATAGTTTAAAACAGTTTAATTAATTATAAACTATCAAATATAAGTAATCACATAGTTCCAATAATACTAAAATTATCTTAAAATATAAAAATCGTTGTATATTTTCAAGTACAAAACAATAATTTATCTACTGATGAATCATTACTTTACGGTGTTTAGTTTATAAAATTCTAACTTATAGTAAACTGTATTCACAAATACAAGATTTAACAGAAGACCACGATAAATATGTCACATTGTATAGTATATATTTAGCTCAGACTTATCATGAATTTTCAACTTAAAACTAATCTTAATATTTTATATATTAGTATTGGTTTTTATAAATTTCGATTTTGAATCTTAACCCGCACTCTTGAGATGATAGTTCTTATTGATCCATCTCGAATTGAATCCCATTTTAAAACTGGTAAGAAATCCTTTTTTATAACACCCTACTTAAGTCAACGAACGAGATTTTGATACTATGTTAAATTTGAGCTTATACGAATTTTCATTTTAAAACTATTGGTGATAAGTGAATTAACTATAATCATTTACATATTAGTCTTGATCTTTGTAAACTTTAGATATAGGATCTCAACAATACATTCTATTATCTAAATCGACAACAAAGCCAAAAACTGCATTACACAAGTTTTTTTGGATACCATAAGGGATTTAAAATAATTCTGTGAAAAGTAATGGACTAGTGAAATTGTGCATTTATTTTTATACATGGTGGTGTCGGAAATTAGGAAATTGCGCATTTATTTAATTAATTGACGAATCGTGTATGCTAGATGGAGAGAAAGACGATTATGTCCTCCAGAGGAGCTGAGACTTCTAGGAGAGTAGGTGCAGAGGGAAATAGGGAACTGACACCACTGTTAGTGGAGATGTGTCAGACTGTGCAAAGTTGACTTTTGTGATATTTGTATGGTGTAAAATTGATTTCATATTGTGATGGTAAATAAACAAACGTATGTGGGCATATACAGTTTCACTGATATTATGTGGTGTGTATAGCGATTTAACTCAAAATTTTATCCAAAAGTATTTCCTTAACTGCGGTTATCTAAATAAGAAACTGGTTTATTACGTTTATCAATAACATTAGTTTCATCAGATTACATTAGTCGAACATAGTTACTATGATATTATAAAGTGGTAGACTGAAAACAAGTTCACCGCCAAAAATTGGAGTGAAACTAATGTTTGAGGATGATAACAATTACAGCAATTACGAAAACGAAGAAACCCCATGACATAATGATAAAATGGCGTAGTAGCTTATCGTCGTGGTCGTAAGGAACATGAGCGTTAGCTTCTTGGTGAAGGAGTGTGTTAGAAAAGAGTGCTTGATCCGTCTATTGGAGGGGATTTATGTGGTTCGTAATAGTAGTTTGTAGATTGTTGATTTGGGATCACACCTGGGCCCCGGGGGAGGGGGATTCTCTGCTTGTGTCAGCCCAAGGGAGAAAGATGGACCCTGAATATTGCGGATGTCATAACTCAGCCCTACGTCATATATTTATGGAGTGATTACGCAAAGAATTCTACAGGAATGTAGAATAATCTAACATACAGTCGTTTTGGTGTGAATCTGACTAGTGGCTGATAAAGTGACACGATCTAGATAGGGGCCTTATGTCTGAGATCCAAAAGGTGACGTGAACTATTGTGAACAATCTGCCCGGCTTGCGCCTGGAATGGGGAGTTAAAGAGTGGAAAAGGGATGAGTAAATAAAATTTGGATACTCAGCATATTAAACACAAAGCACATAGCCTAAGGCAATACATATAATTGGACTACAAACGACGATAATTAATTCCGGTTAGCAGTGTGTTCTGTGTATCACCATTTGATATCCGGGTTATTATAAAGAGATATATAGTGAGTGAGAAATATTTTGGTAAATTTGGTAATATTGAAATTTTACGGGAGATAATACGGCTGCCTAAGATGTATGGGTTTCCAAAGTCCAAACAACATCATGTGTTTATTTATTGGTTAGTGATGCATGTTGAAATAGGAAATGAATGCAGGAACCATATTGATACTTTGGTAGCTTCCTTTGTGTGACTCTTAGCTGATAAAGTGGCATCGTCGAAGGAAGGATCTTGGGTTTGCAAAACAAAAGGCAAGCGTGAAGCAGTATGACATGTCCTCCCATCTGATCCTTGGAATAGGAGCCAACCCAAATAAAAATAAAATGGTTGAATATTTTATAAAAATTCCGATTTGTTTGATATATGAATAGAGTTTCCGGTTTGTTTAAAAATCCGGATTTATTTGATATGTGTATATTGTTACCGGTTTCGCTAAAAAACAACTGGTTTCTATGATCTTCCTCAAATAAGAAAAATGCAAATACGGTATGTATAATTATATTCGAAAGACTAAAATCGAAGCTCGATTATTAACACTTATTTGATGAACTCAACACAAATAAAAATCCAGCACCAACAAATAGTACGTAAATGTAGGGATTCAACTAGTAAGTTTGAAAACTTACAGGACAAACTGATGCATTATGTGGTTGCGTTGAGTATTGACTCAGATTCCCCATAACTTGAGCAATGATCTCATCGTTTGAGTCACGCTGGGGTTGGACGATATCTAGCTTATGTTGTGCATTGTTAGTAGTGTCAACGTTGGGCCGCGCGGGTTGTGTTGTGGCGTTAGCACTGCTGTTAATCTGCATGACAGAGCGGATAACTTCCTCTTTGGAGTTATTAAGCAGATTTTGAATTGAAACCATGACGGTGGTCTCGAAGGACGCAAATTTAGCTGCAGTATTTTCGGCCAAAGAAACAGCTTTGACAACATTCACATCAACTCTTTCAACCTCAATTTTCAGCATCGACAGAATAATGGCTGTGATACACTTATCCTCGTCTGTTTCCATGTGTGTATGAGGTTTAGTTTTCCTCTTCTGCTTCCCCCAGCTTTCGCTATCTCACGCATTCTTTTAACATCCAGTTTGGTAGCGCCACCTTTGAACATTTCAGCAGTAAAGAAGTGCATCTGCGTTATAAGCTTCAGCAGATATTCGACTTTGACGTCAAGGACCTCGTCTGCCCATACAAGATTAGCAGCTACTATGGGCCGATTCGAATCTTCAGGGATTATGCTTCTTAATAAAATCTGGAGGAAGCATATAACAAACCAAAAGTGGTATTAGTACACATCTAAAATATGAAAAGTATGTCTCTATAGTAATGAAGAGGACTGAAGAGAGGACACAAACATCGGTCTTTTTGTCTACTTCACGCGCATGACCAGGTCTTAGTGTCTGCTTTTTGGTCTTCTTGTGGGTCAAATCATCATCTTCGTCGCAGCTATCCGATTCAGAAGATGAGCAAGTTTCCAAAACAACTTTAGTTAGAGCTGGTACAGCCTTTACCATAACCAGTTGGAGTGCCAAGGCAAAACCTGTAGCTGCTATTGTATTCTGCTATAGGGAGACCTTATCTCTCTATTTTATACTCCCCATAAGCATTTCAAACGCAAGTCGACCCTAGAGAAAGGAAAAGAACTCCTCTGTGTCTACCATAGCCTCTGCATATTATCTTCATCTTCAAGTTTGTAGCGAGTGGAACAGAAGACACAATCGTAAGACATGCCAGCTTAATCCTTACTTCTTTCTCTGTAACCGTTTTTCTTCTAAGCGTTTTCAAGGCGGTTGAAACGCGAAGATCCTCAGCTTTACCAAATAACTCTGGCCAATAGGGTTGCTCGTTTTTGTTCATCTTCGACTTCGCCTTAGCTCTTTTAGGAAATTCACCGCAGTTGAGACCGGTTACAATGGTGAACGCGCAAAGAGAAAACCTAATCGGTTACCCAGCAAGCCGAAACCAAGTTCGTGTTTTTTCTCCACTTTTAATATAAGATGTATCTAGCAAATCTTCCAGAAAAACCAGGTTTCTCGGTGATATCAACAATCTTACCAAAGGGAGACATGCGTAATGTCTGGATCTCATCTTCTTCGAGGGAATTAAGGATGTGATTAATGGCCCTGGAGGACTGGTAGGTAAGAACCCTGACTCTGACCGGTTCTTCACCGGCTGCAAACATCATCTCCGGAATTGGAAGCATTGCATCCATAACATCGTCTTTTGGAAGATCTACGATGCGAGACGAGACCATTTTCAAAATGAATTTTAGAGTTTTTGGGAAACTGAACAGTCTCAAAGAGGACACTTATGAAAAGGTTTCATACAAGTTGAGAGGCTTTTTCCAAAAAAAAAAATAGATATTATTTGCAATGTAAACATGTTGTGGGCAAGGGTCTGGACAGGGCTAGAGGCGGATCTGAAAAGGCGACCGGTTAGATGGAGATTGGCCGGCGACTTGTACCTGAAACAAAGAGAGATTTTTATGAGTTTTTCTTTAGTTTAAAATGGAAACAGAGAATATAAGTTGAATAAAAAAAATACTGGACAGAAACATATATCATTTTTATGTGATTTTTTTGATGCAAAACTAGATGAAAAGAAAAGAAATAAAAGAGAAGGATTGATAGAGATGGCGGATGGATCCTTGTTGTTGGACGTGTGTCTCTCTCAACAAGAACAGTGGATGAAAGATGAAGTAGAGATGGAATCAGGCTTGCTGGACGTGTGTCTCTCTCAAGCAAGATCGGTGGATGAAAGGGGAATGAAGAATCGCCACAAGCTGGATGGAAGAGAGCTTGATAAGATCCGAGATTTCTCCTGGCCGTTTCTCACAACTAGAAGGCTTAGGGTTTTCTTTGCTCTAGGGGCAAACTGACTCATATATTTTATGAACTAAAGAAAATACAAGGATGCTTATGGTGGGGATTAAATACCCGCAGCTATGCCCTTCTAGGGGACTTGAAGCAAAAACAACATGGGCTCTTCTTGGACTCTAAAGCAATAAGGCCTAAACATAAAGGGACCGACTCTCTCTTGGACTCTAAGCAAAGGATAAACAAAGGCCTTGAATTATTAGACTCAAATAAATAAATAAAGGCTGACAATTTGCCCATGAGTTTATTAAACCGAAATTAAAATAAAACCAGCCACAAATCAAAAACAATAAACCGGTTAGAAATAATAAATGAATTCTTACCTGCTTACCTTATCTGGACTAGGCGGCTAAATCTTATACCAGGAGATCAAACGTAGAGATGATTAGGCCGATTCGGTTATGGACGATGGAAGAGAATTGAGTCAGACCGGACTGATCTTGGACCTCTATCGGCTTGGTCGGATCTTCAATCTTTAATCTGGACATCTCTTGGATCAGCAACTGTTTGAGACCTTGATCTATCATCTCTTGGACGGCCTTGGTGAAACCATCTCTTAAGACCCGTGAGCCTGACCTGGTCGTAGGGCCCTTGCGGACTTGGGGAACCTCAGCTTGGTTGACCACAACATCAACTCCCTCTTGAGAAGGTTCTGTCCTCAGAACTTCTTCGTCATCTGCAATATAAGGAGCCAAATCAGACACATTGAACGTTGGGGAAACCTTAAACTCACCTGGTAGCTCGAGCTTGTAGGCGTTGTCGTGGATCTTCTCTAGGACCCGGAATGGTCCATCTCCTCTAGGTGCTAACTTGGACTTCCTTTCTTCAGGGAACCTCTCTGGCCGCATATGTAACCATACCCAATCGCCTGGTTTGAAAAGGACTTCCTTACGCCCTTTGTTGAGCTTGGCCTGGTTCCTCTCAGCCTTCGTCTCGAGTGTCTCCTTGACCTACTGGTGCATCGTCTTAACAAACTCAGCACTGGACGCACCACTTTGACTAACTTGCATGTCTGGTGTTAATGGCTTGAAGTCCAACGGAATCTCTGGGTTAAAGCCATAAACAACCTCAAAAGGGGATTGGTTAGTAATGGAGTGCTTTGCATGATTATAAGCAAATTCAATGAAAGGCAAGCAACTCAACCAATTCCTTAAATTCTTACCCACCGTAGCCTCAATAGCTGAGAGAGTGTATGGTTTACTACCTCTGTTTGGCCATCGGTCTGTGGGTGGCATGTGGTAGAAAATAGAAGCATGGTACCACGTTTCTTCCACAGCGTCCGCCAGAAATGGCTGAGAAATTTTGTGTCGCGGTCGGACACAATGGTTATGGGCATTCCATGCAGGCGCACCACTTCTTTGAAGAACAGGTCAGCGTTCTTGCTAGCATCGTTAGTCTTGTCACATGGTATGAAATGTGCCATCTTGGAGAACCTGTCAACCACAACAAAAATGGAGTCTTTGTGTTCTATCTTGGGCAAGCTCGGCACAAAGTCCATAGATATATCCACCCAAGGTGCGTTAGGTATTGGTAAAGGCATATGTAAACCATAAGGATGAGATCTTGACTTAGTTTTCAGGCAGACAGTGCACTTGGCGCAAAGATTCTCAACATATCGTCTCATTCTCGACCAATAAAAGTGGTCGGTAAGGACATCCAGGGTTTTGGTCCGGCCAAAGTGTCCCATCATGCCTCCACCGTGTGCCTCCCTGGTCAGTAAGTCCCTCATAGAGCCTTGGGGAATGCAAAGACGTTTCTCCTTGAATAGAAACCCATCATGTTGGTAGAATGGTCCTACAACACTCTTGGTGGTACTGCCATAGAGTTCTGAAAAATCAGGGTCAGTAGCATAAGCATTCTTAATATGTTCAAGACCCAAGATCTTAGCTTCCATGGTGGTGATGAGAGTGTGGCGTCTGGATAAGGCTTCGGCCACCACATTATCTTTTCCCTTCTTGTATTTGATCACATAGGGAAATGTCTCTACAAACTCCAACCACCTGGCATTTCTCTTCTTGAGTGTAGTTTGGCCTCTCAAATGTTTAAGGGTCTCATGATATGTATGAATAACAAACTCCTTAGACAAAAGATAATGTTGCCAAGTTTCAAGAGATCTCACTAAAGCATAGAGTTCTTTGTCATAGGTGGGGTAATTGAGGGTAGCTCCACTCAATTTCTCACTGAAGAAGGCTACTGGTCGGCCTCCTTGGGTTAACACGGCTCCTATTCTTGTACCTGATGCATCACATTCAATCTCAAAATTCTTATCAAAGTTAGGAAAAGTAAGGACTGGAGCATGAGTCAAACTGAATTTAAGCTTGTTAAAAGACTCTTCTTGGGCTGGACCCCAGGAAAAGGATATGTTCTTCTTGATCACGAATGTCATGGGAGCAGCAATGGTCTGAAGTCCTTGACAAAACGTCGATAGAAGCTGGCCAGACCATGGAAGCTACGGACATGTCCGATCGTGGTCGGTGTGGGCAAATCTTGTATCGCTTTGATCTTTTCTTCATCAACCTTCAGTCCCTGCGAACTTACCACAAAACCTAAAAACACAACTTGATCAGTGCAAAAGTCACATTTCTTTAGGTTAGCATAAAGTCCTTCTTGCCTCAAAGCTTTCAGCACCTGTTCTAAATGATCAACATGTTCGGATAAGCACTGACAGTAAATTAGGATGTCATCAAAATACACGACCACAAACTTACTGATGTAAGGTCTTAGAACCTGGTTCATGAGCCTCATGAAGGTGCTAGGGGCGTTGGTGAGGCCAAATGGCATCATAAGCCATTCGTACAGACCTTGTTTTGTTTTGAAGGCGGTTTTCCACTCGTCACCTTCCTTCATGCGAACTTGGTGGTATCCACTCCTGAGGTCAATCTTACAAAACACAGTAGAACCACTTAGTTCATCCAACATATCATCTAATCTGGGTATAAGATACCGATATTTGATGGTTATGTTGTTGATAGCTCGGCAGTCCACACACATGCGCCATGTACCGTCCTTCTTGGGTACTAAGAGGACTGGCACCGCACACGGACTGAGGCTCACCCGGATGTAGCCTTTTTCCATGAGTTCTTGGACCTGCCTTTCCAACTCCTTGGCCTCTTCAGGGTTGACGCTGTAAGCAGCTCGGTTTGGTAGAGGTGCTCCTGGCACGAGGTCGATCTGGTGTTCTATGCCACGGATTGGGGGTAGACCGGCCGGTACCTCATCAGGGAAGACGTCCTTATAACGTTCCATGAGGTCTTGTATCCCAGCTGGTAACTCTTGGACCTCAAATCTTGCAAAACAACCTTCCTTAAAGATCATTAGTAGCACATGTGTTTCATGTTGTAAGGATTTAAGCACTTGACCCGAAGTAAGATAAAGGTTAGTTTTACTTACCTTGCCAGTTTGGTCCATTGCCTTTTGCATGTCGTGAACCTCTTGGGGGCTGAGAGGGGCCAGGTTATGCTTCTTATTGTTGTAGGTGAAGCTGTAGACATTGGTCCGGCCGTGATGGATACTCTCCTTGTCAAACTACCATGGCCTTCCTATAAGTATGTGGCCAGCTTGCATGGGGACGACATCACACTTGACCTGATCCGGGTACTTACCAATTCTGAACGGCACAACAACTTGTTCGGATATCTTGAGCTCAGTCTCATCATTGAGCCACTTGAGTCGGTATGGTTTCGGATGGGGAGTTTTGGCCATACCTAGCTTATCAACAAGATACTTGCTGGCCATGTTAGTACATGAACCACCATCTATGATTAAGCTACATACCTTTTGTTCCACGCTACATCTTGTATGAAAGATGTTTTCTCTTTGGATGGTTTCTGGTTCGAAGAGGGCACTGGGAGAACGCCTGGTTACTAGTAGTTCACCTACCTCAGCATAGTCAACCACTTCTTCATCAGACACAACAGGTTCGAACTCGGCCTCATCTTGGGACTCGTATCCACCATCGGCCTTAAGAACCATCACTCGCTTGTTTGGTCAATCTCTAGCATAATGTCCTTTTCCCTGACACTTATAACAAGTAATATCACGAGCACGTTGGTTTTGAGCTTGAGTCTTACCATGGTCGGTTTGTCCAGTTTTGGACGGTTGAGCCTGGTTCTTCTTGAACCGGTTCTCCACTTCAATGGACTTGTTCTTATCGGTGCCTTTGGAAGCTGATTGAGACCACGCGGGTTTACTACGGCTGGTGGTCGCACTCTTTCGTTTGATGTGTGCCTCGGCTTGGACGGCAAAGTGTAGCAGATCGTTGAAATCCTCGTACAGCTGTCGCTCTACCTTGCAGGCGATCCGATAGTGCAGCCCTTCCAGGAACTGAGCCATGAGAGATGCTTCAGGCTCATCGACGTCCAGTTTGTTCCTAAGGGACTCAAACTCCTCAAAGTACTCCTCCACTGATTTAGTTCCCTGAGATAACTTGAGAAAACGTTTCAGTAGGTCTCGTTGATAATAAGAAGGAATATACCTGCCTCGGAGTTTGGTTCGCATTTCGGCAAAAGTTTGGGCTCGCCATGTTGGACCAGTCTTAGCAACATCTCGGTCCCACCAAGACAAAGCGTTGTCCGTTAGTTGGGCCGCGGCTAGAGCTATCTTCTTGGCTTCAGAATAATTATAGTAGTCGAAGATATACTCCATGCGTTTCTCCCAAGTGATGTAGGCGTCTGGATCAACTTTACCCGCGAACGTGGGTGGGATTAACTTAAGAGCCTTGCCTCCTCGACGATCGTCCTCTTCGTCCCGGTCTCGACCTCTCCTTTGGTTTGGGCTTCTGTCCCTCCTACGGTTCGGACTCCCATTTCTCCTCCGGATCGGACTCCCATCTCCTTGGATCCGATACTCTCGCCTCCCATCTCGTGCGGCTCGGCCTTCATCTCCTCGATCAGGCGGCTCATAGTCGGAGTCATCACCTTCTGATTGGGATTGCGGACGTTCCAGGTAAGGGCCGAATCTCCTCGCAGCCGGTTGGGCATTGGGATGGTTTCCTTGTCCCAGTCGGTTCAGTTGGGCGGACATAGCATTCATAGTTTCCGTGAGCTGAGCTTGTCCGGCTTGTAAGGCTTGTAGTTGGGCATTAACATCAGCCTGATTTTGGACACCATTAGCATTGATATCTCCCATGTATTTCCTGTAGACAAGAAAGAAAAACAAGTGCAAAAGGAATTGGAATGAAGTAAGAAAAGAAAGAAAGACTTGAAAGAAACAATCAAACTAATTGCAAATGATAATTGATTTTTTTTATTTAGAAAATTAAATTCGAATTAAACTTAAAAAGGAAAGTTGAATTTTTTTTTTTTTTTTATTAAGTTCGAAATAAATTTGGAAAGGAAAGTTGAATTTTTTTTAATTTTTTTTTTAAACGTTGGATTTGAAAATCAGATCAATCAAGAAAATAAAAAAAAGAAAGTAGAAGCTAAATGCAATTCAAGTTTGAAAATAGATTGAAAGATTTTTTTTTAAAAAAAAATTGATTGATGATTGAAATCCGAAAATGAATGCAAGGTAATCAGAATAAATGAGATCCTAATCAGAAATTAATGCAACTAATCAATCCTAAATGATTTATGCAATTCCAATCCAAATTAATGCAAATTAATCAATCAAACTCCAAATAAGGAAAGTAAAATCGATCAATCACAGAAACAGGTTGACTAACTGAAATGATGCACGAAAATGATCTACGAAAATGCAGCAAGAACAATGATGAACACGCCAAGAACAGCAAGAACAATGCAATACTTGGTTTTTTTTTTTAAATTTTCTAATGCAACAAATGATGAACACAAAAACGATAACAAGATAACAAAAGGAGAAGATTCAACTGAGTGTTTCAGGAGCCTTAGGCTCTGATACCAAAATGTTGTGGGAAAGGGTCTGAACAGGGCTAGAGGCGGATCTGAAGAGGCGACCGGTTAGATGGAGATTGGCCGGCGACTTGTACCTGAAACAAAGAGAGATTTTTATGAGTTTTTCTTGAGTTTAAAATGGAAACAGAGAATATAAGCTGAATAAAAAAATACTGGACAGAAACATATATGATTTTTATGGGATTTTTTTGATGCAAAACTAGATGAAAAAAAAAGGAATAAAAGAGAAGGATTGATGGATGAATCCTTGTTGCTCGACGTGTGTCTCTCTCAACAAGAACACTGGATGAAAGATAAGTAGAGATGGAATCAGGCTTGCTGGACGTGTGTCTCTCTCAAGCAAGATCGGTGGATGAAAGGGGAATGAAGAATCGCCACAAGCTGGATGGAAGAGAGCTTGATAAGATCGGAGATTGCTCCTGGCCGTTTCTCACAACTAGAAGGCTTAGGGTTTTCTTTGCTCTAGAGGCAAACTGACTCATATATTTCATGAACTAAAAAAACTACAAGGCTGCTTATGGTGGGGATTAAATACCCGCAGCTATGTCCTTCTAGGGGACTTGAAGCAAAAACAACATGGACTTTTTTTGGACTCTAAAGCAATAAGGCCTAAACATAAAGGGGCCGACTCTCTCTTGGACTCTAAGCAAAGGCTAAACAAAGGCCTTGAATTATTAGACTCAAATAAATAAATAAAGGCTGACAATTTGCCCATGAGTTTATTAAACTGAAATTAAAATAAAACCAGCCACAAATCAAAAACAATAAACCGGTTAGAAATCATAAATGACTTCTTACATGCTTACCTTATTTGGACTAGGCGGCTAAGTCTTATACCAGGAGATCAAACGTAGAGATGATTAGGTCGGTTCGGTTATGGACGATGGAAGAGAATTGAGTCAGACCGGACTGATCTTGGACCTCTATCGGCTTGGTCGGATCTTCAATCTTTAATCCGGACATCTCTTGGATCAGCAACTGTTTGAGACCTTGATCTATCATCTCTTGGACGGCCTTGGTGAAACCATCTCTTAAGACCCGTGAGCCTGACCTGGTCGTAGGGCCCTTGCGGACTTGGGGAACCTCAGCTTGGTTGACCACAACAAAACATAACATAATTACTACAGAAATGTGCTTGTCTGAGCTGACAACACGGCTATCTGACTGTCCGATAGGCAGCAACAGGGTTAAAAGTAGTATTTTTTTTTTCCGGTTCATTCAAAACGTGGAATATCTAGTTACCTAAATAACTCTCTCTTCATAGTCATCCAGTGCAAAAACTCAAAAGTAATCTAGATAGAACCAATGATGTGTTGGACCGCGTGAATGCCCATCAAAAGAGAATTGAACAACTTATGAAACAGATGATGATAGATGTTTGTTACCGAACTTTCAAGTTCAATGATGTGTCTGGCTATTTTGTTACTCGTATATTTTATTGTTTTTTTGTTTTGTTGAAGAAGAAACTAATCACAATCGGAAGTACTAAAAGCATGATTAATCCGGGGTTTTTGGGAATGGGGTTTTAGCGGAAGTTAAGAAACTGTTTCTTAACTTTTAACTAAAAAAGTTAAGAACCGGTTCTTAAATAAAGACTTTAAGAACAGATTCTTAGCATTTTTAGTTAAAATTTAAGAAACAGTTTCTTAACTTCTGATAAGAACCCCACTCTAAAAACTCCGGGTTAATCATGGTTTTAGAGAATGCCAATGACTTTTTCGTAGCTAGACGTCGACTTGTCAAACTAATAATCCTCGGCACAGTCATCAAAACGCGAAAGCTCAGTTTCATCTACTCTTCGTTAAAAGCTAAAAAACACATGCATTTTTATCACCAACAAACTCGAATTCAAAGCGCATATATATTTATGCATCCGTCCCATCATAGTCATTTTTAGGTTAAGTAACTACTCATAATAAAACACTACATATATGCGTTACATCTTTCTTTATAAATGATAGATAGCACACTTATTGTTTGACCCAAAAAAAAAAGATAGCTCACTTATTAATACTACTATTTAAAAGAAGAAACAAAAAACTAAAATGCATTCAATCCAGGGTTGACAAATAGGTATTCAGCATAAATTAAATGGCAAATCTCCAAAATAGCACATTTCTAAGTTTATATCACAAAAATAGCACTCAAAAACTAAAATGACCAAAATAGCACATTTCTAAGTTTATATCACAAAAATAGCACTCAAAAACTAAAATGACCAAAATAGCACATTTCTAAGTTTATATCACAAAAATAGCACTCAAAAACTAAAATGACCAAAATAGCACATTTCTAAGTTTATATCACAAAAATAGCACTCAAAAACTAAAATGACCAAAATAGCACATTTCTAAGTTTATATCACAAAAATAGCACTCAAAAACTAAAATGACCAAAATAGCACATTTCTAAGTTTATATCACAAAAATAGCACTCAAAAACTAAAATGACCAAAATAGCACATTTCTAAGTTTATATCACAAAAATAGCACTCAAAAACTAAATTAAAACCACAATCTTTAGAAATATAGAATAAAGATGTAACGCATCTGTCTTTTTTGGATTGTGGGTAAAGAAAGATGTCAAAAATAAATGAATGCAATGACAACCAAAAGCTCCGTTTACAATTACATTGTTGGTTTGGACAAAAGAAATATAGCACATTCTCATTTTGGTTTAAACCGGTTCATACCGATAAACAGACCGGATGGGCCAGCGTATTTAATAAGGTAAAGTTTGCATAGCAGAGAGCTACTTTAACCAATGCTCTCATTGAGTTTAGAGAAGCCAAGCTTCTTGAGTCTACTGGTTATTGGATTAGCCCAAGCCCGATCTGGATTCCCGCATTTCACATCCACAATATCCACAATATTCATTCGCTTCTCTCTTCTAGGAGTTCCTTGCAAGGATACATTATCAGAGCCAAGCATTGGAAGCTGATGAGTGCTTTTTGCATTGTGACCCTTTGGTGTTCTAGCGTTATCGGAGGCAACATTTGGAAGCTGATGAGTGCCTTTAGCATTGTGACCCTTTGGTGTCCTAACATTGCTGCTGCTAGCTTCATCTGATGATTTTCTTGCTTTTGGTCTTCTTGGAGTGGAAGAAGAGGTGCCACAGTCAACAGAGACAGGGATGGTTGTTCTAATGGGTCTTGTTGTGGGAGTCTGAGGCGAAGGTTGTTTCATGGAGTCTAGCTCACGAGTCATTAGAGTTGCGACCGTTCCTGTTGCTCCTATTTTGATGGATCCTCCTCCGCCTCTGATCATTTCAAGCTTCTGAGCCATTATGAGTTCTGTTTATTTGCTTTCGCCCTCAGCGACTCTCTTAGAGGATAACTGCTAGAGTTTTTCCAAGGTCTGAAACAAGCAAACAATGTATCAATCTAGAAGAATCAGTAATCATTAATAAGGGATTCATGATTGTCAAAGAATCAATAGCTCAAAGTTTCTGACTTAGCGAACTTTTGAAGCAGAAATGGGGAATTTAGACAGCACCAATTGAACAATGAGCAGGTAGATGTTTCAAAGCTCTTCACAAGCACAAAATAGAGGATGGAACCTATTTTGCTATTGGCCAACATAACTAAAAAACTTTTGACATTCAAGAACGCTACATATGTATATACAAGTTTTAATCAAAAAGAAGAATCAAAACATGTAAAACAATGATTTTAATCCATCAACCTAGCCATGCTACTATGCTAATAAGATGGGAAGAAAAGCATCAAAAAGCTGTATAGTATCTACAGAGACAAAGCCACAACTGAATAAGAACATGGAGAAGTACATCATTGTTATTCCCCACTGGTTTCTCTTTTAAGTTGTTTCAACAGATTGGTCGAGATAGAAGGTTGAAACTCGAAGCAATCCAACGTCATCACAAAAAAAAAAAAAAAAAAAAAAAAAAAATACTCCAAATTTTTTTTTTTTTA
>NC_027756.1:37663481-37672275 GCF_000695525.1 Brassica oleracea var. oleracea
AAAAAAAAAAAAAAAAAAAAAAAAGATTCAAACTTTACTATCAAAATCAGTTCAAAGCCAGAGAGGGAGAAAGAGGAAAACGAAACGCTAATGACAAAGTGATCTAAAAGTAAAAGGCAATCATGAGAGGGACATTTCTTGGATTCTAGAACTTGACTAGTCACATCCGACCGACAAATAACTAAATCCAGAAATCAAAGTTTAGAACTTTACCGATTCAAAGCAAGCAGAAGCTGTTCCTAATTCAAATCCCTCAACTTTTAGAGCTCTAGGCGATGGAGGACCCGCACTGAACTGAACAATTAGGTCTTCTGGATTGGGCTTGGTTTGAAATCTGAGATTTCTTGTGGAGCGTGACGGAGTAATTAAGGCAGCGACTAGTCAACGTACACGTTCCTCGTTTACACTGTAGAGTTGATTGCTCCCATGATTTCAAGTAATTATGTTTTACTTTACTGTAAAAGCGCAAAGTGACGATTATGAATATTACATTATAGGGGCCTATATTCTTTCAGTCTTCATAGATTTAGCCTTATTCTATCAATTTTATCAAAATGATACGTGTTTTTATTGGAAAACGCTGACGTTTTGATAACCAACCGACAAAAATTGTTGGAGTAGGTGGTGTGTTGCTCCTCCGGTCATTTCAGTGACAAAGTTTTTGTTCCTGGTTCTCGTGTCCTTTGTCCCAGGGAGAAGCGTGAAGAGAAAAAAAGATAAAAGATTAGACCTTTTCGCGTTCATGGATTCGATGATGGGTAAACTCGTGATGGGTTTGGTCGTGGTGGTTGCGATCTTCGAAGCCCCAGGTGTAGTAGACGCGTGGACTGGAGAGATTCGCGGCAGAGTTGTATGCGATGTCTGTGCCGATTCTTCAATCGGACCAGAGGATCATGTCCTTGAAGGTTAGCCTCTCTTTCTGCATGAATGATATAATTGTTGGATTGTCGGAAAAAAAAAGATTCTGATTTTGTAAATGTAAAATATAGAACTCTGAATTCATTTTTCCAAATAGCAGTTTTGTAGGATTTATCACGTATCATTAAGTTGGTGTGAGTTTGATTACTTAGTGCTATGTTTAAATGTATGTTATCAACATGTAGAATATTGCTTTGATCTGTCAATTACCCTGTTAGCCACGTTATAGCCTGAACCTTACACTATTGTTTGTTCTTCTTTCTCGAGCAAGTTGTTCTTATATGTGCTGAGTGTCAGTCTGTAGTTTTTGCAGATTGTATCTTATGCTTTTACGAAATTCTCTTATTCATATTTAAATTTCTTGATATGCGATTATGGTGTGTGTAATCTCTTGTGTCTCTGGAGCTTTGTAATTAGTATGTTCATCCTTGTGTTTTCGTTCCTTTGCTTTATGTTCCCAAAATGTCTTGTCGAAATCTCAAAATTTGGAGTTGCTCAAATTCATAGCGGAAATGATTGTGACACGTCTCGTTTATCACACTTGCCTTAGGAAGCTACTCAGCTCTATGTGACTATGTGTTTACTACTCCGAAGCTGATAACGTATCATCTTTTCCCTAGTTGGTTTTCTTTGTCAATTTGAGGATCATTCACATGCATTTTCGAGTTGCTTTAATTGTAATGTGTTCGATTGTGTGTGTGCATATATTTTACAGGAGCCGAGGTTGCGGTACTCTGCATAACTAAGTCCGGAGAAGTTGTGAACTACCAAGCTTTCACAAACTCAAAAGGTTTCTACACTGTAGCGGAGACAATGCCAGAGAGTGAACGTTGGGACGCATGCCTTGCAAGACCCATCAGCAGCTTCCACACTTCTTGCAACCACTTAAACCAGGCCAATAATGGGATCAAATTCAGTTATAAACGCCCTTCCGGTTACTTTCATGCCGTGAAACCATTTGTGTATCGACACCAATACGCACCTTCTTATTGCTGATTCAAAAGAGCCTTTTATACCCTTATTATGTTGTGTAAACTTGTAGTAATAATTGAAATATTAAATAGTTTGGATATTTTTGTTTGTATAATGTCAATATTGGAGCAACTCTTTAGATTATATGATTACACTAGGGTTGGCATGCTGTATGCCCAGGTTAAGTGTTTGGATTGACATTTGTTTTTCGCTCCGACGGGTTCGGCTATATTAATTTGTGAACCACTATTTCTATGCGATTTTTAGTTATAGAAGATTAGGATATTGAGCGTCAGAATAGTTAAGATTGACTGGATAATACCATACTGTGATTATTTAAATGAGACAATGCTTTATTTTTATTTAGACAATATATTTACATCTTTTTTGTTTGATTTATTTTAGTTCATTCACTATCTTACGTATGTTCTTATGTATTCATTGTCGGGTTGTTGTGTATTGACGTGCTTGTCTGGACTTTGCCAGTATTTACGTTTGTTTGCATTGTTGCAATTAGATTATGCTAGTTTTTTTAAATATGAATTCATTTGCTTTTTTTTTTATTTTAATTTCGTGCAATTAAGACATTGTTTATACCTCGTGCTAAAACCATCAAAGCAAACGTTTTTATACGTTTACATTTAGGTGTCACATCTATTTCTGATGCTCTTGCGGTAAGCCGGTGACATAAAATTGTTGTTTGTATTCATATAACTTGTTAAGTAACATGTAGCATCGTTACTCTAACCCCATATAACGACTTGAGCTTCCAACATTTGTCTGCTTTTGTTTTACTTAATCTCAATCCAAATTTGTCCAAGTAAGCTTTACCGATCTTCAACTCTCTCTTGCATAAAATTATTATGTCATATAAGTAAAGGTCATTGCCATACAAACCTTATTATGCTATGCGGGGATATTTTAGTCCTATGTATATGTTTTTTTTTCTAAAAATACTCTTGTATGCCTGAGATGTAATGAGTCTCTAAGTTGTTGTTCGAGAGACATTTTATCACTAGGTCTTTGTATATTTACAATAATGCTAATGGGCAAACTAAGAGATTTAGGTTGATGCTCGTGAAAACTCAACGGTCTTTTGCGACCTCGGGTAGAACCGGTATGATTCCATGACAAACGTTTATTCGAGAAAATGATGTTATTCGTAATTTAGTGATGGTAATAGTCTAATACGTATGATTTTAATTGTTTTATTTGTTAGCTTTTGTGATTTTTTCCAAAAGGATTTTATTTGATTATGTATTAATCATTGGTTATTCATTTCCATCATTTTTGTGAATTTAATTGAATTTCATGACAAAAGAGGAAAAAATTGTAAGTAGATTCAATCCTGTTTTATTTTTGTTGATATAAGTTTGATGAAATGTGAAAAGTATTATCGTAAAATGTATTTCATTTTTATGATTTTTTTTCTATTTATTTTTCAAGTTATATTTTGGACTTGTATTATATATTTTTACTAAACTAGTATTTGTTGCTAAAAAAAACTAAACTAGTATTTGTTGACTAAAATTTTCACAAAACATGTTTAATTAAGTATTCTCATTAATTTTGAAAGTTTTGTTTGTTCTATCTTGTTATTTTTCAAACTGAATCTTACAAAATATTTACTTTGATTATGTATTAATAAATTTTTATGGTTTCCATAAATTACTTGGGTTAATTTCTCTATATTTGAATTCAGTGACAAAAAGATATATATGAGATTTCCTTCTATGTTTTAAATGTATTTTTATGAAATGTACGAATAATATTGTAAATGTGAAGAACAATGTGGTCAATGAATTTTTTTTTTAAACATTTATATTTTTCTTGAAATTTATAAGGTTTGGATTATGTTACATATGTTTAACTAAATTTTTCACCAAACTCAAATTATATGTATTTTCACCAAATAGTTATTTTATTTGTTATATCTCTTTTTTTTTTGTCTTCTTTTGATTATGTATTGATCTTTAGTTGTGTTTTCCATCATGTTTAGTCTAATATTGAGTTCGGTGGTTAAAGGTTAGAAAAAAAAACAATATGTGAGATTGATTCTTATTTTTTTATTTGTAAAACGATTACAAAAATATATTTTTTATTATTAGTTATATTATATATTTTCATTAAGAGAATTTATTGAAAAGTTGATGTTAGCATTTTGACTGGATTGAAAAAAAAAGATATTGATTAGAAACAATAGGTTACTAAAAATATTTTTAGCAGATTTGATATTAAAAAAAAGATGAAATTTAGAAACAATGTATTAATGTAAAGAAAATGATGATGAAGTGTCAAATTCATAGAATACATAATAATATTATTGTGCACATTCAACGCCACTTGTACCGATCGACACCAAGAATGAAACTCCGCACCAGAGAGAGGCGATCGAAAACGAGAACTAAGCCATCATGATCAGAACTATGCAAGAAGTAGTGATTTTCATAATGATCCATGTATTGCGAAGATTGAGTACACGAAGTCGTGATTGCAAAGGTTTCAAGAAAAAGAAGATTAAGCTTGAAAATGAAAGAAAGAAAACTCAATCAGAGGTCAAAGAAACGAAATTGATACCAAAAATCTCGAAATGAGTGAGACGAAAATGAGAAGCAAATAGACGATTAGATTGATAAAAATCGAAGAAACGGAAGAGAATCGCTGGAAAACGATGAGAAAAAATGATCATCGAAGAAGAAGAAAAAGAAGAAGAAAGAAGAAGAAGAAGAAGCCGTTGTGGGCCTTGTGGCTCTAATACCACTTTGAATGAAATGAAATTCACTTCTTAATTGATCAAGGTTGTTACATGATTTGATATATATACAGTAGAACTTCTATAAATTAATACTCGATAAATTAATAATCTCTATAAATTAATAAATTTTACCGGTCCCAATTTAGGCCGGTTCAAAATTTGATATAAATCGATAAAATAATAAGATAATAATTTTTTTGGAAATTTTATGTAAATATATGGTCTCATTAAAATTATAAATTAATAATTTATATGTATACATATTTTATATAAGTAAGAACATATTATTATATTGTTTGTTTTATATTCACAATGGAGTTATCTTTATATTTCCTTAACACTTAATATATTTTTGATGAGATTTAGTAATATTATATGTAAAATATATATTATATACATCAAATAATATAATAAAATAATATAAATTTCAAATTTAAAAAAATAACAATTAATGTTTATACACTAAAATCAAATATTTTTTTAATATATCTTAGAATAAACATATCTTAAAATAAGAAATCTAAATAAGGAAATTTTTGTGAATTAATATCTCTATAAATTAATAAAATTTTAAAGTTTCAATATTATTAATTGACATGGTTGGTTCAGTAAAAGGAAACTAAACCAACAATAACCATTGAGTAAACCGGGGTATATCATCTAATAATTTACAGATTTCCTTTCAAGTGTTTTTTTAATCGAAAGGATCATAAAAGCATGATTATTGGGGAGTTATTAATTTAAGAATCAGTTCTTAGCTTTTTTAGTTAAAAGTTAAGAGACAGATTTTTATATTACGATAAGAACACTACCATGAAAATTCCCCAGTAATCATTCTCGAGTTTAAGGGAAAAATGAAGTCTTTGTCAAAGTCAAAGGAGTACAAGGAGTCGATGTTGAATGGGTCGTACGGATGAGGTGTCGAAATGCCATAGGGTGAACAACGTGTCTTAAGCCTAAAAGAAGTTTATGTTGGAGTGAAAAGACGAGAGTATCCCTTTCGTCATTCTTTGCGTCAGTCAACCGAAACAATTGAATGTTGGGAGGAGGAAGCCATAATAAATCTGGGAAAGAAATTCCGTTATAAGATCAAACTTTTCCCGAGAAAAGAAGGAACGAACGGAAGAGATACGTGAGTTTTAGATGATCAGAAGAAGAAGCTGAAGAAGAAGAAGATGATGATACATTGGTTTAAGCAGCTGCGATCCGCGTTTGGCGTCGCGTTTCTGTGGCTCGTTTGCCTCATCTACTTCACTCAGGTATCCTGCAATCTCTGTATTTCTCTTTTGTTTCCGGTAATTCAATCTGAAAATGGCGATTGATCTCTCGTTGTGGATTGTCGAAAAGCAGAGAATCTGTTACTCCGGTGTCGTTCTAATCACCAAATCGTAATCTATGCGATTAGGGATTTAGAACCTTCTGACACGTGACTGGATCAACATTTTTACTACGTTTTCCAGTAGATTTTATTTGACGATCTTAATTGCCGCATGTTATTAGTCCTGTATCAACTTAGGATTAGCTACTTGAAAATACATTACGTGTTACACAAGTTGATTCTACTGTTTTTATTTGTACGACAAAAAAAAAAAACAGGGATTTAGATCGTTTGTGTGGACAGCAGTTTCGTACCAGCTCAAAGACAGGCTTCAGCTATCACCATCAGCTTCTCAGTTCGTCTTTTCTGTCGCCTTCTTTCCATGGAGCATCAAACCATTATACGGGTATGATTCTTCATGCCTCAGAGTCTTTAACATAAAACAAGCTAACATTGGCAGTGAGAGTAATAATGACATTTTCTTTTCTTTTCTTTTTTTTTTTTAATTTTGGTAGAATCATCTCAGATTGTATCCCTATAGGAGGGAAGAAGAGGACACCGTACTTGGTGATATCGACAGTGCTCTCTCTTGTTCCATGGCTCTTGCTCGGTCTAGACTCAACCTCCCGAAGTTCCAGCCTCTATCTCATGATTTTCTTGACCGTACAAAATCTTGGATCAGCCATGGCTGATGTTGTGATAGATGCCATGATCGCTGAGGCTGTAAGAATTGAAAAGTAGGATTTATATCTTCTTCAGTTTCTGGATCCGCACTTTAAGATCATAGCTTAATGACTAGTTCACTTTTTACCAGGTCTTCGTTTGCTGGAGATCTTCAGTCTGTCTCATGGTTTGCTATGGCTGTGGGTGGTATCTGCGGTAGTCTCTTAGGAGGCTACGCATTGACCAACTTGAACATAGAAACAATCTTCCTCCTTTTCACGGTGTTGCCTGCGTTACAGCTACTTTCATGTCCTCTCGTTGAAGAGATTCCTAGCAATGAACCGTTGCCTGAGCTGCTGGACTCGGACGAGTTTGAAGAGAAGAAGAGCAATGATACCTATCTAGACACGAAGAAGTCGAACACAAGAAGAAGGAAAGGGCAGAAGAAAGGTAAGAAAGGAGCTTCCAGTGGAAAGAGTGAGACACACAAGAAGCAATCAAAGTCTTTAGCTTCAAAGTTGTTCCAGTCATTGAAAGCAGCCGCTTTGGAATTATGTCGTGCGTTCAAACAACCGATCATTTTGAGGTAATAACACATTGCTTTCTTGATTAGTCTCTTTAATAAGTTCTTGAAGTGTTTCTTTCTTTTTTTATATTTTTTTTGTTGATTTTTCCAGACCAATGGCGTGGTTTTTCATAGCGCATATCACCGTGCCAAACCTCTCTACGGTCATGTTCTATTACCAAACCGAGGTGTTGCAGTTAGACGCTTCTTTCCTAGGAACAGCCCGTGTTGTTGGTTGGTTAGGTCTCATGCTTGGAACCTTTATCTACAACCGCTATCTCACAAATATGACTCTCCGCAAATCTCTCTTGTAAGTCTATGTCCCACGCACATCAAGAGTTCTTTTCAAGGATCTAATGAACAAAAACATCTTCGCAGGTTTGCTCACATTGGGCTGTCTATAACCATACTCCTCGATATGACCTTGGTGTCTAGAGCAAATGTGGGTTATGGAGTATCAGACAAGACAATGGTTCTCTTCGGATCTGCTCTAGGTGATGCCATCAATCAACTCAAGTACGTTGTTTCTTTCCTTCTTTGTTTTTTTTATATTACATGTTCCTTTTAGAATTGTAAACTCATAAGCATGCTTTGGCTTTAATCGCAGATTCATGCCGTTCTTGATCTTGTCTGGTCGTCTATGTCCTCCTGGGATTGAAGGAACACTGTTTGCGCTGTTTATGTCGATAAACAACCTTGGGAACACAGTTGGATCGTTCATGGGAGCAGGATTGGCTTCACTTCTTGGAATCTCTTCAGGGTCCTTTGAGAATATGTTTGTGGGCTTAGCCATTCAAGTGTTTTGCACTTATATACCCGTGTTGTTTCTTTTCTTGATACCCAAGGAAGCTACAGGAGTGTCAGCTTCTTCATAGGCTAGAGAGCAAAGATATTTTCTAATATAAAAGTTTTGAGATCAGAATTTCTGGATTTTTTTGGGCATCAGGTGTTGACTTTCTTAAAGGCTTTTGATATTGACAAACATCAGACACACAGTATATATTAAATATACATCCTCCCATTATCTTTTTAATTACTTGTTACATATTCGTCTGATTACCAGAATTATTCGGTTTTGTACAATCTAAGGTTCAGCAAAACATCATGTGTTATCTTCTATTTGCCCATCGAGAAGTATCCATTTGAAAATGTTTTTATTTCATTAATTAAACTCTTTTTTTTTTGTTTTTTTCAGTTGCATTTATGAAATATCCTAAAACGAATAAAACTGCATAATTTATTACTTATCTTTTTAGTTACATTAATGAAATATGCTTAAATGAATTTAAACTTCCTATTTTATTGTTTGCCTTTTTCAGTTACCTTAATGAAATATCCTTAAATAAATTTGGACATAATGTCATTTAATCAACCAAAAAAACTCATGAGTTATCCTTACGTGCATAATTTTAATAATGGAGATTTTTAAAAACGTGCATTATTAAAATGTTATGTAAAACATGCAACACTAATATATAACATGCATCAATAAAACTAGAATTTGACTCACACAATTGTACGAATATTATTTTCAGTTGATTAAATTTAAAAATAATTATTTATTCAAAAAATATTTAAGAATGACTATGTTTTTAAAAATTAT
>NC_027756.1:37679738-37702896 GCF_000695525.1 Brassica oleracea var. oleracea
ATATTTTGTTATAATTGTTAAAAAAATATTGAGTTGCATTTCAAATAAAAAGGTAAAGATATTAAAAATATTCTAATTAAAATATGTAAAATTTAATATAGTTTTAAGGAAATTGTCAAAATAAAAAAAATTACACATAAAATAATCATGATTTTTGTAAACTGGGCGGATCATTATTTATATGATATCGCACACGAAAGAAAAATTTATGTTTTTAAAATTATCTAATTAACTCTATACTCATTTTTTTTATATGATATCACACATTCGTAAAAAAATAGATAGTTTAAGATGCAAAAAAAAATTATTTACTTAATGAATATAATATGAACGAATATTACAAATACGTGATTTAATAAAATAAATAATTAAAAACTGAAAATTCATACCCGCGCGCAGGGTCTAGTTATAACCTATTTCCCCAGTCTTCTGTCTTTCTGAAGCTGATTTTGTTTTGTCTTCATTTGCATATTGGCTTATAAACTGAAGCCATGGTTCAGACATGGTTGAACTTAAGCTATTGGTCTTGCTTTTGATGCGTATAACAGGACCAAATGAGCTGCTTTCGTGAGAGCTTTCAATTTCTTTTCTTTTTCCCTCTTTGTTTTTACTAAGATTTTTGTATAAAAACTAGAAATAAAATAAAAATGAGTATCAGTTCGCAGACTGTTAACTTAAAAACCTGAGAAGAATATCAGTTTACCAGCTTAAACTGAGAAAGTGTTGGAAGTAAAATGGTATACGTAGTTTCCTGATGAATGTTAGCCTCAACAACAAGGGATGGTGATTGGTGATAGTTCTGTAAAGCTGTTTACCTATTTCTACCTTTTGTTTACTGTAGTAGTAGACGACCTATTGAAAAATGCAAATAGAAGTATGCCAGCCTTTTGCTCTCCATTTTACTTCAGTTGGTTCAGTTTTTTTTAATCCATAAGATGTTAATGGTACTGAATGAATCACTTGTCATTCGATGCTTTTTCCAGGAGGGTCTTGCGATGATTGATGATTATCTCATAATTCATAAAGATGGTAAACGCCGTGATTGGTTTCCATGCATGTGTTTCTTTTGTTTATGCGCATGAGCGCATCCTTAATGGAGTTGATACGCGATTCACTCTTTTTGAGTAAAATCGACTGTAATATTGGCTGGATAGTAAAGGAATTACGTTTATGTACATGCATGAAGAAACGAATCTTGTGGTGCTACATTACTTCTGCCAGAATGTGGAACCATTGACGTCACATAGCGTTGATCAACAATTCATACGTAACGTTACTCAGCAGTGCTACGCCTTTATACATAACAGATTTTATTTTTGTTGCTTTAGAAATACGTCTTTTTAACTTCTTTAAAGAAATTGGGAATATATTATTCTGACGTATACGTGAAACATACTTTAAGGATGTACGCTAGTTAGATGATAGCATTCGAAGGAACATTCTCGTGATTTTATAATGTTTAGGTGTACGCTAGATTATCTTTTATCTATATGTGAACCTATGCGATATGAAATTATATATATATATATATATATATATATGTTATTTACATATTAATAATATTTGGATGATTTAATCTTATTTTTTTTTACCTATTTGGACAAAATGTTTATTTGTCACCATCTGTAGATATTTTGTCATAGAATGCTTGCTTTGTCAAAATGAATAATTAATTACGATTCAAATAGAATCGATCATTTTATGAAAACAATAAAAAATATATCGATCATATATTCATATGTAAAATATATACAATAGATCATTGATACTAAAAGAATCATAAATAAATTACTAATGCTAAAAGAAAAAAAAATTATAATCACTAATTTTATGCTTTTAAGAAAAATATTTGCTTATATTTTAAATTAAAACTATAAAATAAAATACAAGTGAAGTAAGAGAAAATAAACTATTAAATGAAAGTAGAAATGAAAATGAAAATGAAACTTCAGTAATGTTGCTATTTAGACAAAATGTTGATTACTATTACTTTCAAAGAAAATAAAACTTGTTATAACAAATATAAATAAAACAATGTTTCGTGGGAATAAAAAGCAAGCGATATATATTTTATATAAATAAATTTGTTTAAATATTTATCGTGGAGAAACTCTGAATGCAAAACCGACATGGCGTCTTCATCTCCCTCATCATCTTTCACGCTTTCCTCTCTGTTCGCCACCGCCGTCCTAATTCTAGTTCTCTCAACCGCCGTATCATTGAAATCGGCGTTCCACCCTCGCGACATGCTTCCGCATTTGCCAAGACAAGTCTCCTGGCCCATCCTCAACTCCCTTTACGGCGCCGCCGATCTGCTTCCCACTTTCATCGGAACAGCGAATGCAGGAAACAACACCGTCAAGTGGAAAGGAGCTTGCTTCTATGATAACACAGCTCATATGGAGTTTCATAACAAGTCCGCTAGCAAGTTTGGTGGAGGCACACTTCACATTAAGGCACGTTCAGTTTTCAAGAACCGTTACTTTTTGTCGGTGATGTGAAACTGTTTTGTAATGAATAAAGCCTAAAGCTCTGTTTCTTTTTTTTTTTTTTGGTTTGTGTTTATGAAGGCGGATAAAGCACATAGCTCGACTTGCATGGATCTTTATGTCTTTGCAACTCCATATCGTGTGACATGGACTTGGTACTTCATTTCACGGCCACACACTGTAGAGTTCCCTGAATGGGATGGACAAGCCGAGTATGATTACGTAAGATGGTTCTTTCTTGTGCTGCTTTATCATTTTAGTGACCTTTGTGCATGGCTGGGGGTCTGATGAAACATTCCTCTTGCCCCCCAACTTTTAAATAGCTATTATATATTAGATCGTATAGCCTCCAAATTGTCAAAAAAAAAATTTATTAAGATTAATCTAAAAATCTTTATAACCCTTTAAATTTCAGATCCGCTTGTTGATGGGTTCTTGTGTATAACAGGTTAAGAAGAAGGGAGTTTCGATATTCCTTATGCACGCAGGGATGTTAGGAACACTACAAGCACTGTGTGATGTTTTCCCTCTCTTTACCAATACTGGTTGGGGTGAAAGCTCTAATCTGGCGTTTCTTGAGAAGCATATGGGGGCTAAGTTCGAAGCTCGTCCTGAACCATGGGTCACCAAAGTCAACACTGATGATATCCACTCTGGTGATCTACTTGTTCTATCCAAGATCCGTGGACGTTGGGGTGGTTTTGAGACCCTTGAGAAGTGGGTGAGTGGGGCTTACGCTGGTCATTCAGCTGTCTTCTTGAGAGACACACAAGGGAAGCTGTGGATTGGTGAGTCCGGTAATGAAAACGAAAAGGTAACAAGTTGCATAAAACTTTACTCCATTTGTTTCATGAAATTGTTGTTTTAACATATTTTTCTTGTTATATAAAGAATGTCATTTTAGAATTTCAATGCAATTATATATGTTTTAAACATAATATTAGTTACAAAAGGTTTTGAGCTTCACAATAATTTTACTTATCTAAAATTCTATTGGTTAAATAAACGTAATTATTAAAAGCATATATGAATTTTAATTATTTTTTTAATTTATGTGAAGAAGGTTAAACATAACACTTCTTTGTGTTGAAGTTTGGTTGTTCTTTGATCATAGGGAGAAGATGTAATAGCGATATTACCATGGGAAGAGTGGTGGGAGTTTGAACAAAAGAAAGATGACTCGAATCCTCAGATTGCATTGTTACCTTTGCATCCTGATGTTCGTGCTAAGTTCAACGTTACTGCTGCGTGGGAATATGCTCGGAGCATGGATGGTAAACCATATGGTTATCACAACTTGATTTTTGCCTGGATCGATACCGTTACTGCAAACTACCCTCCTCCTATAGATGCTCATCTTGTAGGGGTTTGTCAACTTGGTTCTTGAATCTTCTTGATACTTTATTATTGGAGCTGATCTTTTTTTTTTCTCTCTCTCTTTCAGGTTGCCTCTTTCATGACTGTTTGGAACAAATTGCAGCCTGAGTATGCTGCTAATATGTGGAATGAAGCCTTGAACAAGCGTCTCGGAACAGAGGTATCAAAACTTGTGTCCTTGTACTTGTCTCAATCCTTATGTAACATGTCTTAAATTGATGCAGGGTCTTGGTCTTCCAGATGTACTGGTGGAAGTAGAGAAACGCGGATCTTCTTTTGACAAATTACTGACTGTACCTGAACAAGACGACTGGATCTACAGCGATGGTAAATCAACCTCGTGCATTGCTTTCATACTTGAAATGTACAAAGAAGCTGGCCTATTTGGCTCATTGGCTAGTTCTATTCAAGTCACGGAATTCACGGTAAAGAACCAATACATAAGTCGCAAGCTAGCGCTACCATGTTCTCTGTTAATAATTTTCAAATATTTGCAGCTAAAAGATGCTTACATGCTCAACTTCTTCGAGAACAATGCAAGCCGTCTTCCAAAATGGTGCAATGACAATGACAGTGTGAAGCTTCCTTTCTGTCAGATACTTGGGAAGTACAGAATGGAACTTCCTGGTTACAATACTATGGAACCTTACACCCATATGAATGAACAGTGTCCATCTCTGCCTCCAAAGTATAACAGACCAGGGAACTGCTAAAACCATTAAAATCCAACTGTCGTCTTTCCTCGTATATATGTTTGTTAATACCAACTTCTTTTTTTTTAACTCTTAACAACTTTTAATCTGTTTGTAAATATATTGATGATAAGGTTTAAAACCTACTGAAACTACGTATTTTGTAATTATTTATATTAATATACACACAAAATGGAATTAGAAGAAATCTTATGAGCATTTCTCTTGGTTTGAAATTCAAACGATCACACACAAAGTCAATCATTGCATGTAGTGGAAGCAATTGTATAAGAATTGGGGGTATAAATTAATTACTTCAGTCGCCGGTTCAAAGATCTAACTAACCGGCTATTTGAATTTCACTGTAACAACTAATGGGCTAAGATAAATATTATATGATGGAGCCCATCTAAAGCCCACAGAACGGTAACTTTTCATATAAAGGAAGCGAGACTAATGAACGTGTGCGTCTTTAAACTTTCGCTTCACCGAGATTTTATTCCTTTTAGCATTAGCGACAAATCCCCCTTTTCTAGGTCTTTCCCCTCCCGTCGTCGTCACGATGCAGCAGCCACCACAAAACGCCATCGGAGCAGGGCAGCAGATCCCATCTGACCAGCAAGCCTATCACCAGCAGCAACTCTCGTGGATGATGCAACAGCAACAGCAACAGGGCCAGCAATGGAACCTGCAGCAGCAGCAGTCAGCGCCGTCACAGGGTCAACAGCCCTACGGAGTCGGATCTCAGAATCCAGGATCCGATAACGAGATTCGCTCCTTGTGGATCGGTGCCCTGCAGCCTTGGATGGACGAAAACTACATCATGACCGTCTTCGCTCAGACCGGCGAGGTAAATCTTGTGGAAAAGTTTTAGTCTTGTGGAGAGATTGACACGTGTATCGATTGAAATCTTGATTCTTGTGTGTTGTGTCAGGTTCAATCGGCTAAAGTGATTCGCAACAAGCTGACTGGTATGTGCGAGGGTTACGGATTCGTTGAGTTCGCCAACCACGCTGCAGCTGAGCGTGTGTTGCAGACCTACAACGGTACTCAGATGCCCAACTCTGACCAGACCTTCAGGCTGAACTGGGCTCAGGCCGGGGCTGGTGAGAGACGCCAAGCTGAAGGGCCTGAGTACACTATCTTTGTGGGCGACCTGGCTCCGGAAGTCACTGACTTCATGCTCGCGGAGACGTTTTCGAGCGTGTACGCGTCTGTCAAGGGGGCGAAAGTTATGATGGACAGGAGCACTGGACGGACGAAGGGTTATGGTTTTGTTAGGTTTGGGGATGAAAGTGAGCAGATGCGTGCGATGGTGGAAATGAATGGTCAGTACTGCTCGAGTAGGCCTATGCGTCTTGGTCCGGCTGCCAACAAGAAGCCTCTTACAATGCTGCCAGGTATGCCTTATGGTTGCTTGCCTAGTTTTATTTTCTTTGTTGAGCATGATACTTGATTGCCTTTCTTTTGTGAATGTGTGTTCTGCTTGCTAAAGCTTGTTCTGAGATGAGAATATGTCTGCTCTTTCTTTCCTCTCGGTTTGCACATAAAATGAAAGCATCCGTGTAAAAGGTATTAAGATCAACTCCTGTTGTCTTAAAACAGGGGAACAAGTGGCTCTCTTTGGGGGGAGCCTGGAACTGACTTCTGCTGAAAATGATCCCACCTTAATGCGTGGCTTCATTTAGGTCAGTTGGTTATGTTTTCAGCAGATTTTAAATACAAACTGGCTTCATCAGCCTACAGTTTTGAGCCTTTTTATCTTCTAATTATTTGTCCTGTAGACAATGCCTTATGTCCTTTTTGCAAAATGCTTTTTATTTTCTAAATTTGTTGTACTCCTAGAGCTTGCCATAGTTTAATATCTGTTCTCATCAATATTTGTATCAATGATCTTTGAGCTGTTTTTTTTTTTTTGTTTCTCTGAGTGTCGATGTGTGAATGTTATTTGCAATGCGTTGTTAAAGTTAATATCTTGTGCTACAGTTTAGTCTCCGTATAGTTGTTTCACCTTGTTGAGTGGGGTTTTATGCAATATAATAGAGTCTTTAGCCTTCTCTCATTTGTTATTTGCAGGCATGTATCAGGACACCCAAGGAGGAGGAAATCCTGGAGAAAGCGATCCAAGTAACACAACTGTGAGTAGTTAGTTAGTTTGCTATATTTTTCCTCAAAATATTTGGTTTTCTTTTGCTTGAATGAAAGCCTGATGCGTACTACTTTCAGATATTTGTTGGTGCTCTGGATGCTAGCGTTACAGACGAAGAATTGAGGGCAGTTTTTGGTCAATTTGGAGAACTAACTCACGTGAAAATACCTCCAGGGAAGCGTTGTGGATTCGTTCAGTATGCCACCAGGTATAACTAACTAGCCACATGTGCCTTTCGCCATGAATACAAAACCCTGCTCGTTCTTGTGTTGCACACTTCATTATTGTCTTTGACATATGCTTCAGGGCGTCTGCGGAGCATGCACTTTTAAATCTGAATGGAACACAATTAGGTGGACAAAGCATCCGTCTTTCATGGGGACGTAGTCCGAACAACCAGGTTTGTTTTTTTTTTTTTTACCTTAATAAATTGAGAGTGATTTGAAACAAAAACATAATAATGTTTAAAAACTTTACAGGCACAGCCTCATCAAGCTCAATGGAATGGTGGTGGTGGGTACTATGGATACCCTCCACAGCCGCAGGGCTTTGAACCATATGGTCATGGAGCTCCTCGTCCTCAGGATCCTAGTGCGTACTATGGTGGCGGTTACGGTGGCTATGGCAACTATCAGCAGCAACGGCAGGTAACGCAATTACTACTAACAAATAATAATCCTCTCTATAAGATTTTACCAAATGTGAAGAACTTGCAAGTATGTTGTTCTTATCGTTGTTTTCTTATTTCAATGCAGTGAAAGATCAACAACACCAGCTTTTTCTACCAAAGTCTTGGACAATGGGCAAAATATATATCAGTCATCGTTGAGTCTTGATAGGAAATTAGATTTAAAAGTGTTTTGTCTTTTACATGAAGTGAGTATGGTTTTGCTATTGGGTTAAATGTTGTGTGTTTTAAACCAAAAAAAAAAAAATAAGGTTGAATTTGCTATGGACATGTTTATTTAATGTTGAAACTCTGTTTTTTTAAAACATTTGTCAAAAGTATAAGATTTGGGCATGCTAGTGGTCAGACCTATGAACGGCCATCGAGATATTCCATGACAAAGGGGTATATGAGTAGGTTCACGCACAATAATTAGGGGCTGGGTTCGCGGGTCAACCCGCCCCGCATGACCTGCCAACCCGCGGATCGACTCTATTTTTTAAACTCAAAATTCCGACCCGCATAACCCGCGAAAGAAAAATCGTAAACCCGCACCCGCCCCGCTAAGATTGCGGGTAACCTGCGGGGCCCGCATATAATATTAAATTTAATAAATAATTATTTTTTTTATCAATTAATTACTTTTTATAATAAAAATTATACATTTATAATTTAAATTATATAATTTTCATTAATTTATATATTTTTTACATATTTTTATTTTTATTTTTATTTATTTTAAAAAATTTTAGAAAAAAATAATATTTTTTTTATTTTGCGGGTCGACGGATATCCGCGACTCAAATTTGGTTGATCCGCACCCGCTCCGCTAAAAATCGATTCGGTGAGATAACAGTGGTTTCTACACAGACGCAAGCGAAAAATAAGAATCTTTTAACATAGTAAAGATGATAACATAATTAATTCCCTCGAAAGATTTTGATCCGGTAACGGTTACCGGGTAAAGTTACCAGAAAACTGATTCGACTGGTAAAGTTAAGGTTATATAAATAATTGTTTGTAACACGATTTGATTGACAAAGAACAGACAAAACTTGTAGGAAACTATCACATTGGTTCATAAAAATGAAGTGCTTCCTTGGGAGAATCGGCAAAACGGCGAATGCGGAAAGAGGGAGCCTAGACAGACAAAACGTTTCCTATGTGAGATTTTCATGACTGCGTTATCAGTTTGAGAGCCATCTCCTCAAGCTCAGATATGGAGATGGCATCTGTATTGATTTTTCCTCCTTCCTTTTCTTCATCTCCATCACCATTATCATCAAAGTACATCTTCTTTGCTCTTTTGCGTTTTCGTCCTATTTCTTCTGATGATGATGCAGAGCCTTCATGGCCTTCTTCTTCTTCCTCCTCCTCCATCTCTCCTTGCTTCCTCTTAATCTTTTCTTTCATTCTCTTCTCCCTCCTCTTTTCCCTCTCCACTTTCTTGTCCTCATGATCCACATTCCTCAGTTGCTCTCCCAGTTTCTTATAGTAATCCTTCCTTGCCTCTGCCAAAAATCAAAGAACCAATTCCATCCACATACGTTGTAAATAACTGTATCATTGCTAGTTTGTGGGAACAGAATGATAACATAAGTCGAGCTTGCTTTACCTTCATCAAGGGCTACTTCAGTCTCAGTTGTGGCAGCTACTATTGCTAAGGGAGCCACTGGATTGCCTTCCTCGTCAAACTTAACCCTGGACCCACTTGGTCTGTGCTGGCTGATCTTCAGCTTCCTGTTTTTCGAAACCCGAGTTCCTGGCCTGAAAGTCAACATGAATTTTATTCACATACTGGATTTGAACGAACACAGAAAATAGTACATTATGTAAAACACACATACATGGGAACTCCTTCGTCCTTGTTTGATTTTTCTACTCCCTTTCCCTCTTCATTTGGTCTCAGAGGAAAATCATCTTCCTCTAAATCTTCACCTAGAAGATCCTTCTTCACAACCCGAGTAGGTGCTACAACATTATCCTCATCATCATTCTCCGGTTCAAGAGCGATTGAACTCTCAAACACTCCTTTCTTCTTCGTTTTAAGGTTTGCGAATCGGATTCTAGGAGTAAATGGAAGACCAAGCGAAGCAGAGAAGTCCTCAATGGACAGCTTCGTCACGTCGAAAATCTCCTTATCTCTTCTCTTGTGAATGGACCTCAGGTATGTGATGAAGGCTCTCTGCGCAACAGTGTGAAGATCGGGAAAATTGACCAACAAAGAAGCCAAGAGTCTAGAAACCTCCTGCAACTTGTCACTGTTTGCCTGTGTTGAACAAAATCTTTCAAAGTCAAATACGTTTTCTACTACAGACAGTAGAGAGTCGAGAAAATTGAGGACGGGATCTATTTACCTTGGTGACTTTTACAGGAATTCTAGCTTCTTGTAATCTCTCAACCATTTTTTCCTCAGAAGGCGTTAGAAAGAGGAGTGACTTCCCTGAAGCATTGAAACGAGCCGTACGCCCAACTCGGTGAATATAAGAAGCTACATCTTCAGGACAATCCACCTATCACATTAATATGATGACATCAAAAGAAAATTACATAGTATTGCAATTCTGAATGTTGATGATTGATATTACCTGAACAACCCAGTCCACAAGCTTGTCAAAATCAAGACCTCTGGCAAGAACATCGGTACAGAAGAGAACAGATTGTCTCTCAATGAACTGAGAGTACACTCCCATCCTTTTCTCTTGGCTCATTTTTCCGTGAAGGCTCTTCAAAGGTATTCCAGGCCGGAGCTTGTTGAACGCTTCATGAACAAATTTGACCTATCAAAAGAGTGATATCTCTTCATCAATCGCAAGATACGACAAAAGTAGCAGAATACAAAACTATCTTCCAAGTAGATGATTCGCAGATGAAAAGAGGTAAACTTATGTAACCTGTTTCTTGGTGGATAGAAAAACAAGAATCCTGTAATTAAGATGAGATTTGATGAAGCTCCATAACATGTCTAGTTTCTTTTCAACTGGGACAATTATTACAGTCTGCGTCAAGGTAGTTGGGGTAGCTGTAACAGACTCTGCATGTACACTGATGTACTCGGGATCTCTCAGACTGAGCCTTGCTAGATCCTTGACTTTCTTTGTTTGGGTCGCAGAGAATAGCAGAGTTTGCCTGCGCTTAGGCAACTGCGAGATGATAGGATCCAACTGCCCTTTGAATGCAGAATCAAGAACACGGTCGGCCTCATCTAAAATCAGAATCTGCAGACAAAGGAGTACATCTATTACATATTTTGAACCCATAAGAAGACTAAAGAAATCTACCAGACAAGGGAATGCACATATACTAGTTCTACACACCAACCATCCTAATGCGAATGCACATCATTTGATGTAATAAAATGTCCTTAAAACATTGAAGAGAAGCTCAAGACCTTGAGATTGGAACACTCGAAGTTTGGAGTCTCATCCATATGCTGGAGAAGCCTACCGGGAGCACACACCAAAATATTCATATGATTAACCCTCTCCTTCTCAACATCAACTCCTTCACGACCTCCAATCAAGAGGCCAGCACTGAACTTATGAAACTTCCCAACTTTATTCAACACACTGAAAGTCTGAGCAGCTAATTCCCTAGTCGGAGATATGATAATACACCCAACTCCATCTTCAGGACCCCATCTCTCCTTGTGCAACTTCTCCAGCACCTGAACCACACCAACAACAATTAACATGAAGAACGATACATAAAGGAAGAAACTTCACGAAACCCTCACCGGAATAACAAACGCGAGAGTTTTCCCCGACCCGGTCCTCGCCGCGCCGAGAATATCTCTTCCGCATAAAGCGTGAGGCAGAGCAGCTCTCTGGATATCGACCATCTCAACGAACTTGGCCTCTTTCAGCCCTCGTTTCGTTTTGTCCGATATGGGCAGCTGATCGAACCTCCTTACGCCGGCGTAGCGCGAGAAAACGGCGCCGTTTTCGCCGTCGTCTTCGAGCTTTCCGATCTTCGCGTCTTTCGGGAGAGGGCCCAGAGCGAGCGGGTTGGATCCTGAATCGGGTTTTTGGGATTCGATCCACTGTTCGAGGAGGATGACTTCTTCGGCTTCGTCGAGGCGCATCTGCTTCTTCATTCCTCTAGTCTTCTTAGGTCTTCCCATCTTGGCGGCAAACACGTGAGAAAGAGAGAGAGAGAGAGAGAGAGAAGCTTTCTGCGACTTTCAGAGGATTGCAATTTGCAGTGAAGCTGTTGAAAATTAGGGTTTTAGTATTTGAGAGAGAGAGAGAGAGACCTCGACAGGCTTTAAGGGTTTAACTACTACGATCGACGGTTTTTGAACTTCACAAAAACTTGATCAACCTAAACTGATTTAGGCCCAATAAAAGCCCAGCTTAGGCTTTTCTTTTCCCTCTTTTTACCCATGAATCGCCGATAATGCATTTTTTAGAGTGGGTCGTACAATTTTTTTATCTTTTTTTTTGGTAAAAGTCCATCATACAATTTTCTTACCTCGAAACAAATAATATACCCCTCACATAGATCTTTCTGATTATAAAAAATCGCCTTTTGATTTGCTTGAATTCAATTATCTTGGATATGGCCGATACAACCACAAAAAGATAATTAATCAGTCAAAAAAGAAACCACCAAAAGATACAAACGGTTGGGACTCATCTATATTGTCCGATTAGTACGATATTATCCACTTTGAGCTTAATAGGCAATCTCACATGAATTTACTTTTGATTTTTTTTTCCAAAAGGTCTCGTACTAATTAGAGTTGGACATCTTTTTATATATTAGATTCTCCTTGTCTAATTATCCAATGCGAGCTTAGTTTGATATTTCACATTCTTCCGTTCAAACTAAAGACCATATTCATCTCGTGTCCCACAACTGACTTTCAAGATTTTCTAACTTGATCTCTGCCACATACCTTCTAATTCTAACTCGATGGATCTCGTCCCTACTCCAAAGGTATTTTGGTCTTCTTGCAGATTTCTCGTCAACCGCTCTAATACCAATTGTTGGGATTGTTAAATCACATGTCCAACTCTCTATTATCCGATTAGTACGATATTGTTCATTTTGGGCTTTAGGTAAGCCCGCATGGTTTTACTTTTGGTTTTCTTCCCAAAATGTCTCATACTAATTAGAGTTGAACATCTCTTTATATATTAGACTCTCGTTGTTCAATTATCCAATGTGAGACTTAATTTGATATCTCACATTCTTCCCCTCAAACTAAAGACCATATTCATCTTGTGTCCCACAACTGACTTTCAGAATCTTCTGATTTGACATTTGCCACATACCTCTCAATCCTAACTCGTTGAGTTTCGTTCTTATTCGAAAGGTATTTTAGTCTTTTCGCAGATTTTTCGTTAACATAGGCACAAAACTTATTTTGCTCATTTTGCTGATCATCAAGAAATCAAACCAATACAACCACTTTACTGATCATCATTCTATTAGCTTGGTTTTTCTTTAAAGTTTAAATCTTACTAGAAAACAAAGAATTAATCCACGGAAAAGTTGTCTTGATTAAATTTTCTTATTACAATTTATTTATTTTAGCTTAAAAGGTTTTGTTTTATTTTATGTGTAGTCATTATTTTTGTGGCTTCCTTTTGTAACTTTTACAATTAGTTTGTTTTGTTTTAAAATATTCTAATGCTTATTTATTATTATGTTATAAATTAAAAAAAATATTATATCGATAATTTTACAACCAAAATTATGTTTGGTTTTAGCTGTTTATTTGCACCACCTTAAGATAAATTCACGCTTGACGATTAAGTAATTTTGTATAAGATTTTCTCACTTATTTACAAAATTGTTAATAAATTATTTGTCTAAAACGACAAACTCGATAATTAGATGTACAATAAAAATTCAATAAATTAATAATATTGGGAATTTTTATATTTTTTTAATTTATAGAATTATTAATTTACAAAAAGTTTCCTTCTTAGATTGTTATTTATTTTAAGATATACTCTTTCTAAAATAAAATATATATTTGATTGTAATGTATATAAATTAATTAATATTTGAAATTCGACTTTATATTAATTTTATTATATTATTTGGTGTATGTAAAATATGTTTCATAGAATTTAAATGTTTTTAGATATAATTTTACTAAATCTGATCAAAATATATTAAATATTAAAAAATATAAAGATAATTCTATCGTGAATATAAAACAAATAATATAATAGTTAGTTTGTACTTATACACAATATATATACATATAAATTATTAATTTATAATTTCAATGGGACTATGTATTTACTTAAAATTTTCTGTAAAATTATTATTTTATTATTTTATTGATTTATGTCATATTTTAAATATGTCCAGGGACGGGAAAAATTTATTAATTTATAATATTTATTTATTTACCGAATATTAGTATATAGATTTTCTATTGTATAAACATTGCTAAATATTTAATAAAACCACTAAATTAAGAAGGCTTCCACGAAAAATACGGTTTTATACAAGAAAAGAAGCTCAATTAGCTTCACACACTAGTTCCAAGTTCAAGTTCTCGTCCGACTTGTTATGTTTTTCATCACAGCTGGACCGATGCTTCCTGCACACCATATTCCAGTATTGCAGCCTCCTTTCCCCCACCAACCACACATGCCAATTGTTGTTCCTAGTGGTTTCTTTCGCACAAAGTTCCTCTTATAAAAAGATCTTTTGATCCAACTTAATCTAACAGTTTTGATCCATAGTAGAAATTTACGATTCGACTTTGGTTATTCCAACAGTTTTGATCCAACTATTATCTTAAGAAAAAGTAGTTATGAGCATATCTATATAACGAATCATCATAAACTTTTTCTGACATGTTTAAGCTAGACAGTAGTTAAATTCTGTTTCCCTATTTCTGATTACAATGAGACTGAATCAGACTTTTAAAACTCTCAACGATTTGCAGCAAGAATCACTGTCCTTGAGAAAAATGGGTCTCCCTCACATTCTCCTGCACGGCCTAAGACATATCAAACATGAATTCTACAGAGAATAAACATAAGTAAAAACTCTGGATAAAATCATCAATTAAGGTTGGTTACCTGAAGAAGCTCTGTCATCTTGCCACGTCCATAACTTGGCATAGGTTTTGGGATATGTACTGGATGGACCGGGTGTATCGCCTGCAACGGCTCAATAGACAGAGCCTGCTCTTCTGACTCGGGTTCAGTGAACCGTGTCGTGCTGTTATGGACTTGACCTTCCTTCATCACTTGTGTAAGCAGCGTCTCAAACAGCTTGCTATTACTACCTCCACTCACTTGAGACTCGGTCTGCATATGTCCCTGGTGGACCGGGACACTCCCACTGCCATTCTCCACGACAGGAACCAAAGGATGGTTGGACATTGCTGGATTAGCGGGAAGAATCGGGACAGGAGCCAATGCTCTATCACCACGCTTCTCACGGAACCTAGATTTACGACCTCGTTTAGCTGGCAATCCATGTTGATGCGTCACGTGGCTGTTTCTTGTTATCATTGGAACATGAGGAGCAATATCGTTATCAACCGATACAGGCTCGCAGCGACCAGGCCTGAACACCACACCTCTAAGCACGGTATCTGAGTTACCAAGCTTAACCGAAAGCAAGAAGCCGGCTTCAAAAGTTGCCTCGATGACGCCAGTAACGTGCTGCCCAACCATAGCTTCATCGCTTTCAATGTGGCGAGGCTGCTCGGTGGAGTCTAGCTTGAGGTGCTTTCTGGGTCGACCAGGTTTCCGTTTGGCAATGACTTCACCAGAGACAGTGTGGTTGTTGTTCTCCTCATGGCTTTCCTTCTCCATTTCGTGATGTTAAAGCCTATCTGAAGCAGTGAAGATGCAAAAGTGAGAAAATCATGAATACACAGAGACGAGAGACCATCACAGAGTTATATTACCAAACGCAAGATTATCAGAATGAGTAATTGTTGTAAAACAAAATGTTATCTCAAACTGTAACAGCAAACACTATACCTCTTTTGCGTTTCTACAATCTTTACACATTATACTACAAAACTTGGGGATTTATACAAGCTGAGATCCCACTAGTAATCGAACATGCAAACCCATGTTTAGCCCCTAAATCGGCACTCCTAATTACAAATTATCTCATAATCATCAGACACAGTAATCAAAACACACAAAATTAGCAATGTTTTCGCAGTTGCCCTAGAATTGAATTCAAAGACAATTGTTTGTTGTCGGATATAAAAAAAAAAAAAAAAAATCGAGTGACGGGAGAGAGACAAACACACACATCGCAAATATTATTACCACACAAAAAAAAGAAAAGAAACAGGACTCATGTGCAAAAAAGCTTGAAACACACAGACAAGACAAAGAGAGAGAAAAAGAAACAAAGAGACCTGAGATTTTTCGCCTCCGTTTCCTCTGCTTTCTTCCTGTGGAGGAAGCATTAACAATGAGTCAAAAAAGGGTAAATCGAAAGAAAAAAACATTTGTGAGTAAAAAGAGGGCCTCAAATTTTCATTACACAAAATGATTTTGTGGATTTGGTGTAGTAAACTGATGGTTTGTTTTTGTTTGGGCTTTTCGGATAATATCTTTGCTTAGATATTATATATATATTTTGCTTTTAGCTTTGTTCTTTACAAAATTACTCTTTGGGAGGTCACGTGTAAAACACGTGTCTTGAAAGATTTTCTAATCAACAATGGGCCCTTTCTTAAAGAAATAGGACCCCACCGTTATTACCAAAACATTAAGCACATTTCGTTTTGTCGATTAAGCCCAATTAATTACAATAGCAGAAATATTCATCTAAGCCCATTCATACTCACTATTGGACTTATTTTGCACGAACCTAACTATGAGTTTAAGGGTTTCATAGAGACTTGTAGCTTTAGATTTTTGATTTGGAATTAGGCTGTAAATTTTGTGTCTGCAGAAATATTATTTTAAAGAGTTTGAAAGCATTAGATATAGAACACTAAGAGTTTGATTTTCAAAGTCAATATAATTCCTTTCGTTTTTTTTTTGACATGTTGGTTTAGATTTGCTTACTAATATATGTGTAAATTTCATAAGGTGGTTTAGGGTATTGCCGTTATGCATAAATCTTCATAAACAGAAATAAACTGCGTAAATTTTCATAAGCAAAAAATTGGATTTATAATATTTTCTATATTATAGCATAATTAACCGCCATTTTGATAGAAAACTATGAAACATGTCGCCAAAAAGCTTTGTATTCATTATATAAGACAAAACAAGAATCAACATCTCACTAACCATCTCAAGAACATATCTTGCACTAAACTAAAACTCAGAGGCAAGAGAGACTTTCTTATACTCCGAGTCGAGAGAGAGTTAGAGATTGTGAAATGAAAAACCTTTGAAATGGAAGTTGGGCATTCTTTGTCACAAGAAGCATTGTCTTCATTCTATATGACATAACAAGATTGCCTTTTGGAGGTCGTAGCAACATGTCACCGAGAAGCGTTGTCTTCATTATGTAAGAACAAGAATCAACATCAATTATCAAGTTCTGAAGATAAGCTTTGAAGATTTATAATGTTTTTTATAGTTTATTATTCAATCAGTGACTTAAAATCAATTGGAAAGTTTAGTAATCGATTAAAATTTAAATTTAAACATATTTCTTAGTTAACGAATTTTAAAATCTCTGCATCATACTTTTGATTTTGATTTCCATTATTTGTTCATGAAAATCCAGCACAAATGATTTGAATTCAATCTTAAATACAAAGAATTTCTAAATCCTTTGAAGTTGAATAACACTAGATTTTAAAACCAATATTTAAATCATTGATTGAATAACATTATATTTTAAATTATATTTATAAAAGGGATAATTTGAAAAATACTCTATTAACAGTTTGAATTTTCTAAATTACATTTTATATTTTTATTTTTGAAAACTACACTTTATCAATTGTAAAAAGACATTTTTATCCAGATTTGTTATTTGAATAAATAAAATAAAAAATCGAAAATAATAATAATAATAACAATATTATATTATTATCATTTATGTTTGGAATAAATCTATATATTTTTGAGATAAATATGTTATTTTACTATTAAGAATTTTAAAATAACTTAAGTATTGTAAAATAAATAAATTATGATGTTTGTGATTTTATCATGAAGTTTATCTTGTAAATTTTTTATTTTTTAATCTTATATAAATAAATCGCCTGATTTCTCATTCTCTACAAAAAAAATGACGTAAAATACTTATTTATTCCACGTTCCAAAATTTTCAGATGTATGCAGCATGGTCTTTCTTTGCAAGAAAACAAAAAAAATGAACTATTTTTAGAACAAAACACAAGCAGAAATAGAAACCTAAATCTGATTTTGAAATCATAAAAAAAACTCACTTTTGATTCATAATCTTAAGAGAACTATCAAAAGCGAGATGATAAAGTTATAGAGATCAGATGTACGTTTGACGGGAAGGAAACCATGTGGACAATAATAGAAAATGAAAATTTAAAAATTTGAAGTACACTTAAGTTATGGATGAAGAATTAACAATTTTTGAATGATAGGAAGAAAAAACTATGAAACTTGAAAAGTGAAAATAATTTTACAAAAATGGCCAATGAATGATCATGACGAAGACGCAGGTTTGTTTTCTTTTTTAATTTTTCAAAAAAGTTATATATATATAAGATATATTCTGTAGATATTATTAAGATTTTTTTAAAGAAAATCTTAATATATTGAAATTGTTTACTTAGACATAAAATAAATTATGATGATAAATTTGATAATAATAAATATTTATATAGGATAATCTAGTAAATTCATATATATACAAAAGTGTATTTTTCAAAAAACTTAAATAATAGTGTAATTTTCAAATTAATATCTTATATAAACGTATTTCTCCAATTTTTTCCTTTATAAAATAATGCTAGATTTTAAAATCATTCGAATAACATTGAATTTTATTTAGATTTAAACACTATTAAAATATATGATTGAATAACACTAATATCACCGCAAAAAGCAATAGAAGAATGTGCAAAGCAGCACATACCATATACTCTCTCTTTTATTGGAAACTTGATTCCCATACAATAAACAAACTATTAGTGTTCCGGATTTTTCGCAAGACGTTTGTGTGTGTGTGTGCTTCTGAACCACATTTTAAGTTATTTGATCAAAGGAAGGATCAAAATAATTTCTTCACGTTCGAGTCTATTTCACCCGTTCTCTCGATGAAATCCATCAGAATCCACAAGTCACTTTTCTAGTTCTGATTATGTTGTTTCCTACCATTTAATAAACGACAGATCGAGCTAATATAGCGTAACCAAGAGATGGGAAAATAGAACAATCGAAAATTTTATCATTGCACAAGTACTCAAACATTCCACACAACTTGAGCTATTAAACAGAGAACCACAAAACCGAAGCTTCAAACCAAAAGAAAAGACCCCTTAAAAACCTCTAATGATGATCGATCACACAATATTATTCGCATATAAAAGAGAAAGATAAAACCGAACGATCCGAATCTAGAACCCGTGGATCTTGATCTGATCCTTCTTAGCAATCCCAGTCTGAACCAAAAAGTGAGAAACTTTCTTCCTCTGATCACCCTGAAGCTGAATGATCTTGCCCAGCACCTTGTCCTGCACAACGTTCCCGTTGCAGCAAAAGTCTTTCTTAAGATCCTTGAGAATCTTCTCGTAGCTGTACTCTTTCTTCAGACCTTGAACCGTCGTCAAACTCTTTTTACCATTCCTCTGCTGGATACGGACGTGGATATACTCTTTGGTTCCTGGTGCATCTGTGTCTTGAGCTTCGGCGAAAGGGTCATATGCTAATGGTACCTGGATGTCTAGCTCAACCATGTAAACTTGGAAAGCTCTCTTTGGATTCTCTCTGCACATAATTGGAAACAACAAGTTTAGATCCAGAAGCAGATCATGAGTAACAATAATATAATAATCAAGAAACCAAATCAAACAATAAACAATCAAGAACAGAGGATCATAGATTAAACTTGAGTAAAACCCTAACAATCAAGTAAACCAACTCGCGTGGCGAGAGGATCGCTAGTTCTAATAAATTAAATATCAGATGAAATAGATGGGACGAGGAAACCGTACCTGAAGATGTTGGGAAGAAGACGAGACCGAACAAGTATTTGACTTTTGTTTTTCAATTGATGAAGAAAAGAGAGAGGAGGATAGGTGTGTATTTATAGGACTTTCTTTAAGAAATTCTGAGGCGGTTAGATCGTAGCCGTAGATCTCTATCAATTAAATTTGGACACGTGTACGGATAAGTGCTATTTGGTGACCAAGTTGGATGGTCCACGTTAAGAATAATTACTTCTCCCTCTCAGCTTACAATAAACGCGCAACTCTCTTTATTCCTGGGGCCCCTTAACAGCTTTCATTAGTATTCCCTCCGTAATTTGCGGTTGATGACCATAGAAAACAGTTTAATTAGGTAAATGACTATAACACCGTGTATTTTTCATAAATACAGTCTTACCCCTACTACAACTCCCAAGCACATGCGCAGAGATATACTTGACACAATCCCTTCATTTATCTTTCTTACTACTGATTTAATGATATTAAAGAATATATTAAAGAATATTTAAGAATATATTAAAGAATATCAACCAATATTCCCTTATCTCTGCCTAGTAACAGTTTCCCATTTTGCATGCACCTTCATCATCCTAGTACGCTACCACTCTTCATTAATCCAGACAAAGTAAATCATTAAAATTATTAAATTTTTTTTTTTTTTTTTAATAATAAATATATATTATAATTTTCATCCCAGAAGGGCATCGGACAACAGCATTTTCCGATTCGCCGGAGAAACATGAACCCTAGGTTACAAGTGACTTGGCTAAGCAAAATACACAAATTACATAACAAAGAGGAATTTAGGTTGAGGAAAAGAAGACTGAGAGAGCATGCTCCCTCCTCCGTTGACACCGCAGCCACCAAATCCAGATTCCGACGACTTCTCATGACGGGGGTGTCGAGGCCCGCCAGATCCACCGCCAGTCACTATCAACGGAGCCACCCACGAAGCGTCCCGCGGCCACAAACGCCGCCTTCAGATGAAGAACGGCTCCAAAAACCCTAATTGCCACTTTCTGTAACTGCTTCGCCGCCTCACAAGTCCGAGAAGTTCCGTGCTCCTCCGCTCTTGTCGACGAGGAAAGGAAGAAAAGCGAGCCGGCGAAATTCAGGACAAAAGGAAACCGCCATCCCATTTGTGAGATCCACCGATACCGCAGAAACAAACCCTCCCCTCGGAGCCTAACCCCAGCCCCGATGACTGACACGCGGTTCCGGTTGGGTCACCGTCGTCCTCAAACAACGTACGCCAACCTTTCACCGACGAGTCACCAGAGCGGCAGAGTTCTTAGGGGCTTCCGCTACAGAGAGCCCACCCGAGTCGCCGAGAGAGAGAGGGAGACCTCCTAGTAGACCGAATCTTGCTTAATCCGTCTCGTAGAGCAAATTCCGATGGGGGAGAGGTCACGGTGAGCACCGACGGAGACGCCGGAGATTCGCGTAACCTCCGCCCCTTACAAACACCGAATGTAACTCCATTATTAACGCATCGCAACACCGAATGTACATACCTTTAATATTATTGTTGTTGGGTTCAACTATTTTCAATTCTATTTGTAAAATCTTCCATTTTACCGTACATTCTATATTTTAGCTGATTTGGTTGGGTTTTAATCTAATTTTGTCAAGAATTACCCTCTCACATATATGACACAAAATTGCCTATTGTACTGTTAATATCCGTTTGCAAGTCGCATGCTAGGTCTGACATTCAGCGCAGAGGACAGTTTCGTCCTTTTACCCCACTAACTTTACCAATCCTGCAAATACAGTTTTATTTTGCATGAATCTGCAATTACTGTCCTATATTTGTATATTGACCTTATTGAGTCTTGATGTTTTAAGAGAAAATTTTTGTTTCATTTTAATTGATGTTTTCAAGTTTCCATGTAAAAAGTAAATGCAATTTTATGTTTTTGACTATTTGTATTCTACAGTATGATTTTCTATAGATAAAATTATATGTATTTATTGTTATTTTTACACAAACGAGAAAAATTAATTAAAGTTTGTAATTTCTTAATCGGTGCGTAAAAACATTAAAATTCTGATATAGAGGGAGTATAAAAAAGCAATAAAAGTAACAAAATGGTAGCGTGTAATAAAAGCAACAAGTAGGTCTTTTTATGTCAACAAGTTGCTAGAAGATTCGCGATGACAGTGTAACTTGGAGAACTCAAGTGGAGAACTCAAGTTCGATACGTGTGGTTGTTGTCTGACGGACAAATGAAGAGAAGATACCGTACGTCTTTATTTGATCAAAGCTTACTCGTTGCTCAAACTTCGGATGATGTACGGAAGCATGCCGCCATAATCATGGGACGCCACTTCCAACTGATCATTCCAATAAACCCCGAGTTAGAACTTTTAAAAATAAGCTGATACTCATTAATGATTGGTCCAAATAATGTGTTACCACCTTGGAATCTAACAGAAAGTGCGATGCAAATTAAAAGATTTGGCAAATGACCCGGTTTTACACTACAAGAAAACAGCGACATACCGAAGAAAAAAATCGTCGGTACGTCGTCGGAATAACGTTATTCCGACGACATACCGACGAAACAAGTCCTCAGAAATAACGCTTCGGAAATTCATTTTTCCTCGGAAATCCCTCGGAAATTTCCGACGGAATTCCGAGGAAACGAATTTCCGAAGAAACTCCGAGGACCACCAGTTCGTCGGAAAGCTCCTCGGAATATACCGAGGGGGAACTTCCTCGGGATATTTCGATGGACTTTCCGATGGTCCAATCCTCGGAAGTTCCGACGAAATGTTCCTCGGAATTTTCATCGGGAATTTCCGAGGAAAGGAGCCCTCGGAAAATTCCGTGGAATGAGTCCCTCGGTATATTCCGAGGAAGAAATCCCTCGGTATATTCCGAGGAAATGTTCCTCGGAAATTTCCGAGGGTTCATTTCCTCGGAATTTCAAAAAAAATTATTTTTAAAAAAAAAATAAATTTTTTGAAATTTAAATTCGAAAATATAAAATTAAAATTAAAATTGAAAACATATTAGATAATATTCAAAGTTGTACAAATAAAAATAAAACATTCCGAGTTTTTGAAAAAAAAAAAACTACGGGTCTTGCACGTTGGGGAACACCTCGTTCGGGTACATCCTCTGCATCATCTCCATCATTTGCTGGTTCAGACTCCTCTGTGCCTCATAGCCCGTCTGTTGAGCCGTCATCTGGGTCTCCAACAAAGATATGCGATCATCCTTGTCATTCAACTGAGCCGTAAGTACTTCTGGATCAACAAAGGGCGGTGGTGCAGAAGAAGGAGGAACCGACCGGGTGCGACGACCCAAACCGACCAAACGTCCCTTCTTCTTTGGAACCAACTGAAATAGAAAATAGCAAAATTTAAATCAAGAAATAAATGAATTGAACTTTAAAAAAAAGAACTTACGGATTCAACGATTTTGTTGATTCAAAACCGGGACAAGTTGGTCGAAGCCGTCGAATCGTCATCCTCGGTTTGAAGCTGAGACACTTCGTCTTGCACCTGAGTTTGGACCAGGGTGACCATTTCCCTCACAAGACCGTCATCAATCTGGCCGGTCTTCTTGTTGGTATACGCCCTCTTCATTAAGGCGAGATCATCAACCGGCTCGCCATCATTTTCTTCCGCCTTGAAAAAAACATAAATTAAACAAATATTAGAAATTAGAAGAAATGA
>NC_027756.1:37706473-37727985 GCF_000695525.1 Brassica oleracea var. oleracea
AACATATCATATGCTGGAAAATCACTTATTGTCCACATTAGTACTGTCCGCATTTGAAAGTTTTCTTTACACGAAACATCGTATGTTTCAGCACCTTGAGCCCATAGTTGTTGCAACTCATATATTAGTGGCTGAAGAAACACATCAAGTGATCTCTTAGGATGCTCTGGTCCGGGAACGAGAATCGAGAGAAACAAAAACTCTCGTCGCAAGCACAAGTTTGGGGGGAGGTTGTATGGTGTAAGAATGACGGGCCATAGAGAATATTGTCTTCCACTCTTGCCAAACGGACTAAAACCATCAGTACATAATCCAAGGTAGACATTTCTTCTTTCATACGCAAAGTCGGGATACTTTGATTGGAAATGCTTCCACGCTTTTGCATCTGAAGGATGTCTGATCTCACCATCTGTTGAGTGCTCCGCATGCCATCTCATTGGTTGCGCTGTGCGTTCAGATAGATACAACCTCTGCAACCTTTCCGTCAAAGGTAAATACCACATCCTTTTATATGGCACTGGAACTCTTCAACTCGTATATTTATAATGAGGCTTTCCACAAAATTTGCATGTAACCCGCTGTTCATCCGCCCTCCAATAAATCATGCAGTTGTCGCTGCATACATCTATTACCTGATACGATAAACCAAGACCAGCTACGAGTTTCTGAACCTCGTAGTATGAACCAGGAGCTACATTATCCTCGGGTAGAATACCTTTTACAAAATCAGCAATCGCATCCACACAGTCTTCAGCCAAATTATAATCTGTTTTAATGCCCATCAATCTTGTAGCAGATGATAAAGCTGAATGACCATCTCTGCAACCTTCGTACAATGGTTGCTTTCCAGCATCCAACATATCATAAAATCTCATAGCTTGTGCATTGGGTACATCTTCCCCTCTAAAATGATCATTTACCATCTGCTCAGTACCTACACCATAATCTACATCCGTTCTAATTGGTTCTTCTAATCTAACCGCTGGCTGAGGTTCGCTAGTACTACCATGTTCATAATCAGTTTCCCCATGATGATACCAAATTTTGTAACTTCGTGTAAACCCACTCAAATATAGATGAGTCCAAACATCCCACTCTTTAATAACCTTTCTATTTTTACAGTTAGAGCAAGGACATCTTAACATACATGTTTTTGCTTCCGGTTGTCGGTGAACTAACCCCATGAATTCGGTTATACCTCGTTGGTATTCTTCCGTAAGCAATCTCGTGTTCGGATCCAAATGAGGTCGATCGATCCAAGAACGAAAATAATTTGAAGAAGACATGTTTTTTATGAATCAAATTCGTGTGTAAAGAGAGTAAGAGGGAGGATGAAGATATGGAGTGAATGAAGAGGAAGAGGGGTGCTTGTATTTATAGTTGAAATCCTGCCGAGAGACCGAGGAAATTCCGACGGAATACCGACGGCAACGGCTCTTTCCTCGGAATTTCTTCGGAATTTTTAAAATCCCCCAACGGCTCTCTAACGGCTATAATATATCCTCGGAATGCATCGGTTTTTTCCGAGGAATACATTTTTCCTCGGTATTCCATAAGAATATTCCGACGGATTGATATTTCCTCGGAATTCCGTCGGTATATTCCGAGGAAATTACGAGGAAACCAAATTTTGTGTTTCCTCGGAATATCCTCGGAAATTTCTCGGGATATTCCGAAGATTTCATTTTCCGTCGGAATGTCCGTCGGAATACCGCTGTTTTCTTGTAGTGTTTATCTCATTGATATTGCTAGGAAGATGGATTGTGTAGCGTTCATGGCCAGTAAGTCCAAGGGTTTCTGCTTCCTCACCAGACGGCGAGTAAGTCCAAGGGTTTCTGCTTCCTCACCAGACTTGAAACACAGAGGAACAATCCCACTACTAGCCAAGTTGCTGCGGTGGACTCTATCAAAGCTCTTGGCAATAATAGCTTTCACGCCCTAATAATAATTTTAAGATCTCAAGGTTTACATGAAATGCACATATAACCAAGATAGCAATATATAATGTATGCTTACCAAAAGCTTAATTTGGACCCTTTGCAGCCCAATCCCGAGAGTTACCAATTCCATGCTCTGCACCAGCTAGTCTGATCGTATCCTGTCCAGGGGTTTTGTATCTCTGTAGATATGTTCAAATGAAACCGTAAGTTATGGCTTAAGTTCTTTGAAGTTTGTAAGAGAATTGGACTCCCAGTAGCTGCATCAAAAAATCAAAATTCCTCTCCCATAGGAAGGTGAACTGTCTTGAACTTCTCCATTTAAGAGCTTGTTAACAATACATACGGGTATTGGCAAATGTTTGAAGGAGGAGAACATGAAGGATCAATGGAAACCGAGAGCGAGAGAGTAAGTCGGCAAAGTTTTGTGTTAATTGTCTACCAACAAGAACGAGAAACACATTACAACTTAAGGAGGCCACGTTTAAGTATCACTCGTGAATCGTTGGATGGACTTAGAACAGACGGCTGGTGATTCCTCTTTGACTGTAAACAAATGAATTCAAATGGATCAACGAATCTTTTATACGATGTGACGTTCAAACTAACTAATGAATGTTGTCCGTATATGAGATGGAATTTGATGTCCCTATTCAAAAAATCAAAATTATCAAGGAGAGAAAAAAGCAAAACAAAATGATCAACTCTTACATTTACAGACCAAACAATTACACAAAGTTTAACCGAATTTTATTTTTGCATTCAAGAGTTTTATCCTCAAGGAGACTCGCACTGCTCTTCTCCAAAGGATACACAACTACTTTTCATAAAGCAACAAAGGAACTACCAAACTGAAAATAGAGTACATCTCTGGACTCTACTGAGGATTTGGAGGACGACTGTTAGCAGCAGAGACTCTAGATCCCCACTCCAAAAGCTCCTTGCTTGTGTCATCTTTATGCACTATCACTTCAATGAAACAAAAGCTCTCTTTTTCCTCATTCGTTGCCGTGCTAATCGCTTTCACAAGCTCATCCTCGCACCTCACTTTCGCAGTCCAGCATTTACCTTCTCCATTGTGAATAGCCTCAACAAAAGCCGTGTAGTTCCAGTTCTTTATCACATTGTAAGGACCATCATGGATCTCCACTTCAATGGTGTACCCTCCATTGTTGATGAGAAAGATAATGGTCTTTTGCCCACACCGTATCATGGTCGACACATCCTGTGCGGTAACCTGGAAACTACCGTCCCCAATACAAGCGATGACACGTTTGTTAGGTATGGCTTGAGCATAGCCTAGAGTAGCACCAACAGACCAACCGATGGACCCATACTGCATTTGGAACTCGTAACCACATCCTTCAGGGAGCTTCAGCTTCTGACAATTGAACCAAGAATCCCCCGTCTCAGCGAGCACAGCAGTTTCAGAAGAGAGCAGGTTCTGAATGTGTTGAAACAGCACATTAACCCTCAAAGGCTCCTTGGGATTCTCTCTCAGAGGCTTTCCTTCTGGGACGAAGATCCTGTGGTAATTCTCGTAAGCAGTGTTGTTATGCTTGATTCGTTTAGCTAAAGCGCTAAGAAAATCCTTCATCAGTACACATCCAAACGCAGGTCCGTTGCCGATAGTAACCCGATCAGGCTGCACGATGATTGCCTTGTCCTTCTTGAGAAGCAGAGAGTACCCAACTGAGCTGTAATCATTGAAAATAGGACCCGCGAAAAGATACGCATCAGCAGACTCAACAATCTCAGCGCAAAACGCAGTACTCACAGCTCCCCAATACGTCCCAATGAAGTGCTTATGATGCTCAGGGACCTGCCCCTTAGCAGATGGCATCACAGCGACACCATACCCAGAAGCATCAGCAAGCTCAACGAAAGCCTCCGCAGCCTTGGCAACTCGCATCTTCGGCCCGCCAACGAGAACCGGCTTCACCGCCTTGTTCAAGAACTCAGCAGCTGCCTCCACCGCCGCGTCTAAACCCATCTGGTTGCTCACTTTAGGCGCAAGCGAGAACGGAACAGGGTGGCGACTGAACGTCGGCATAGGAATCGCCGGTAAGTTGCAGCTGATGCTGATGTAGACAGGTTTGCTCTCTTTCAAAGCGGTGGAGATGGCGGTGTCGATAAGCTCGTGAGCCTCTTCCAAGTTATTGATCACAGCTTGATAGCAAGTGACGGCTTGGAAGCATCTGAGCTCTTGGGTGAAATCAGGTAAACCGATCGTATGGTGAAGGATCCTACTCGTGCCGTAGTCGTTCGAGTTCGGGCCCCCGACGATGCAGATCAGAGGGAGATTCTCGCTGTAAGCGCCGGCGATCGCGTTCAGGACGCTTAATCCGCCGACCGTGAAGGTGACGACGCACGCTCCGACGCCGCGGGATCTGGCGTAACCGTCGGCGGCGTATCCGGCGTTTAGCTCGTTGCAGCAGCCGATGAGCTTGAGGCTCGGCTCGGCGATGAGGTGGTCGAGGAGCGTAAGGTTGAAGTCCCCGGGGACGGAGAAGACGTCGGTGACGCCGATCTCGACGAGGCGTCTCGCTAGGTAGCGGCCGAGGGTCGCGTCGCAGGGGCTGATGGTGGTGGAGTGAGCGGGAGTCGAGTTTTGAACGGTGGAGACGGCGCCGTTTGGTGGACGGCAGATATCGCCGGTGGCAGGGTTGCACGCGTCGATTGATCCGATCACAGTGTCCATAGCTGTTGGGTTTGTTTTTTTGGAATCAAAGTAGAGAAGAAGAAGTGTGAAACTGTGAGTTTTATCCCGATAAAATTAGTGGAATATAAAGGAGACTGAAACCGCCATTAGAGACGTAAAACAACGGTAGCAACGAGTGGATTAAACAACGGTGGAATAGAGAGCGGTTTAATCTCAGCCGCATATTTTTTTATGTAGCTACTAGAGAAGTCACGTGTATATATCTAATTAGAGCGTGGAGACTAGTTTAGGTATGAGAAGCAGAGAATAATTGCTTTCATGTGCAATGGCGGGCCCCGTGAGAGAGAGAGAGATGAAAACTACGGTTTGCTAATAAACCCCCAGGTGGCCAGTTGTTTACTAGAAAACTCGACGGTCAAGGATCCGACTCGTTTTTTGGAATTTAGTGAAGCGAAAGAAAGACACGTCGGTGAACGAAATTTTTTTTTTTTTAAAAAGGAGGAAAAAGCCATCACGTGACTACCTAAAAACTCCCGCGCTTCAACTTTTCAAAACCCTTATTATTGACTCAATCTTGGACATATCTTCCAAAATATCTGTATGCATCCTCAGATTCCATCAATTGTTACGTGCCAAATCGAAGCCATGAAGGAGCGACGGATTCCACCGCTACTTTCTCAAGAATGAACAACACTAGATCTACCTCTTTCGTGTCTCGCTAACTATCGCATTCAATCGATCCGCCATCTCCTTCTCAAAACGATAGAGAAGGTACCACATCTTCTAAGAAAGATCTATGGTCCTTATAATTACCAAAGGAAGAAATTAGCGGCTGCTAGATCTGTCACTTCGATGATGATGATGGTGGTGAATTTGAATACAGTGACTGAATGAAGTGCTGTGTTGAGTAGTGATTTAATTTCCCATTGAGTTATTAAAGTAGTTTCTTTCTCTATTTTACTCTATAGAGTGTTTTCCCTCTTCTGTAAGTTATATATAACATGTTATGTTGTTATCTATCATAACATTCAATTTGTCTTCTATCATACGAAGATTGAAGATTTTACCATTTTTGTTGGTTTGGTATTTCCAATGTGGATTGATCATTCATACATAAGGCCATCCACATTGGGAGACGTCTCTATATAAGTTGCATTTAGCTATTGTCTCAGCACATTTGGTTGAAGTTGAAAAATCCAGCTCCACAGTCCACTCTTTGATTATGCAGTCGGTTATTACTTTAAAGATTCAACGCTTAGTTCATGTCAACATTCCTTGAAAACAGAAATCATACAAAAAAGAGATGGTGATCATAAGTAAAAGAATGGTTATGTTGTTAATAAGAAAGAGTCTTAGGAGTAATTTGGGTTGGAGCCAAATCATAATAGTATTGGGTTATGGCCTTATGGACCGTAGGACGCTCAAAACTTAAGAACAAAGATGATCAAGAGAACCTTTGAATCAGACACCAAGGTTATTTAAGAAGCATCAAAGAACTATAGTTGTAACGGGTGAAATCATTTTGGCTAAAGTAATACATGTAGTAAAGTAAAACTTATTTGAGGTCACACTGGTATATATCCCCAAGACCCAAGTACAGTAACATATCAATAAGACTGTACACAATTTTCATTTTCTCCGTGTTTTTTTCTTACCTAAGTCCTTCATCTCTTCTATATTTTTCCATCCCCCCCCCCTCCTTCGAAAGCCCCTTGATTATTTCCCACATTGAGACGGTCACTTCTCAATTTACAAGTTTCATCCATATTTCCACCTTCAACCAGCATCTCCCAACTTTATCAGTTCTCAACTTCTCATCAATTTAAATAGATTAAGGCGATGACAGTTTTGCACTTATGGCGATATATTTTAAGAGGAAAACATTTTTTACTTAGACTTCAGATTAGGGATGGGCATTTTACCCGATACCTGAAGCCGCAACCGAACCCGACTCGAAAAACCCGAACCGAAATCCGAACCGACGTAGCAAAATATCCGAACGGATATTAAGTTAGGAGATATTGGATATCCGAACCCGAACGGATAATATCCGAACCCGAATGAATATCCGCAGATAACCGAACATATATATACTTACCCTTATATTTCTAGTTTACATCTCTTTTTTTTAAAAATATTTATATTGATGTTACACATACTTTAAGATCATAAATATATATATAATTATGGAGAAAATGATTTGATATTCATTTAAAATGCATGTCAGACTTTTTGTTTCATGTATTAACAAAAGTTACATTCAAAGTTTAAAAACAATACCCAAATTAATATCTATTTGTTTTTGAAATATTATCTCCAAACCTATCGATCATTCGATCTATAAAAAATAAAAAAATCAGTTAAGCGAAATCCATATTTTTAAATACAAGAAACTTAAAAATGAAAAATTTAATTTTTTTCTTTTAAAATCTAAATATCCGAACCCGATTCAAAATAACCGAACCTGAACTAAAAAGACCCGAACTCGACCCGAAGTACAGAAATACCCGAACGGGTTCTCTATCCCTATACTGAAATACTCGAAAATCCGAAATACCCGATCCGAACCCGAACGGGTATCCGAACGCCCACCCCTACTTCACATAGTACTTAGTGAAACAAGTGAAAAAGTTTTTACTTACTTTTTCGCTAATCACTGTTAAAACAAAGTAAAGTTGTTTCTTTCTTCCCTATGTAGAGAAAATATGTGTTGAGTTAGTTTTATTTTTTTTCTTTTTGTTTATTAATAAGAGAAATTACCTATAATGACTCAAATAATGAAAATATTGGCAAAGTGAGTCACATGTCAGTTTTTATTTTGGGCTTTGAGTCCGCCTTAGTTTTTATTTGCAGTTTGGGTCGCGTCACTTTTTGACCCTATACAAGTCATCCAGCAAAGACGTATCGCACCCTCCTCTTCCTGAGAAATTGCGAGTTTGCCATTGCAGCCTTCGCACGTGAGAGAGACTATCGCGATTCCCAAGACAGACGGCCCAATAATTTCTCACCCGCAAACCACCGCGGTAATTAAACAGCTTTCTTCTCCTCTCTCTTTCTCTCTCTCCATCAAATTATTCTGCTAAACCTAAAAGTCGAAAAGTCTTGTCTCCTTTCGAGCTCTCGTGACGAGTTTAGCAGCTTTGAGCTCCGATTCACTGCAGCAGCTCAAAATCGACTTTAATTTAGATTTCTATGGTTTCCGAGACGAACGCCACATGAACTTCCGGTCGTCGCCGTCGAAGATCTACACCGACACCCCGCAAACAGGCCCGACCTCGGACCACCAACCGATACCCATGTACTATGAAAGGTTTTATATATTTCTCCTTATCAGAACTCGACTCTGTCCTCTCCTCAAACTCTGCATGTCACCACTGGAATGCAGCTGTTTTTTCTGGGTCTCATTAGTTTTAGATCCCTGTAAACAAACTTTCACAATATGTTCCCATATTTAAATGAGCCATCATGTCCTTTTGTAGTTTCCGACTCTGACGAAGATAAAACGGACTCCTCCATGGACTCCACGGCACCGACATCTCCACTGGTCGATGCTGTAGATGACGGTTCATCTACACAATTTCCTAGAAGACTGTTTGCTCTGGGATTTTTCCCAACTGGTTTGCGGCTGAACATATACTCCAAGGCCAATGTCATCGGTGCTGTTGCGTCTGCTCTAGCAGGTTCTGCGGACATGGACGTTTTACTCGGCTCTTAGTTTGGCAGATTGTTTCACCTACCTGCTGCTCGTTGCCATAACTCAACTAAGCTCGTTGGAAGCCTCCTCTACCGTTAGCTTATTACGACACGAAAATATGAACTTTGGTACACCTTCGGTACTCATCCTCTTCGTTTCTCCCTAGATGAATTTCACTCGATAACTGGCTTGAACTGCGGCGCATTCGATGTAGAAGATTCAAACTCTGAGGTGACTGTAGGTAGTATTATGTGACAAAGTTTTTTTGATACAATGGTGGGTGATATAACCGTCGCTCAGGTTCTTGAGATGCTACACAATCCATTTCTTGCGAGTTGGAAATGACTTCATTTGGCTTTGATAGCGTTGGTGAACGGGGTTCTTTATTGTACTAACAAAACCCTGAAGCTCACCCCCAAGTATGTCGAAATGCTCACTGACGTACCATCCTTCTTGAACTATCCATGGGGTAGACTATCGTTTTTATACACCCTATCTCGTTTTTTGCCTCCCCCTGTCAGTAAAGAAATCCCTGACCCGCTGCACGAACTGCGGATCCGGTTATCTCAACAGACAACCGCATGCTATGGCTTTCCCCTAGCTCTCCTGTTGCTTGCTTTCGAAGCCGTGCCTCAGCTCTTGGCTAGAATTCCTGATCCAGGCAACACAGCTACTTTTTTGGAGGACCCTTCGGCTTGTGCGACCATTGTAGTTATCCTCACGACAAAAGACACTGTCGTTGTCGAAGCAGAGCCAGATGTAAGATAACTCTCTCTTATATTTTTGCCAACATTTCTGCCATCTGTAACATTTATTCATTGCTCTGTTCTATCTCGCCTCCTAGGTGACCGTACACTTCAGCCTCATCCTGGAAGCCGAGCGCCACCTGTAGTTGGACGAGGTCGAAGACTTGCAAGTAACTCGTTTGGTCCACTGCTTTAGTTCTGGCCATACATTTACTACTGAAGATTTCAGAGGTGGAGAAAAGTCTTTTCGTATTCGAGGGAAACAACACAGAAATGCCCCTGTTCCACCGGAAGACAAACCTGAAGTTGTACCCATCATCCAGCGTAACTTACGGCTGCGTAAACCTGCGGCTGTTGTTGTTGAAGACCTAACATCGTTGAACATAACGAACCCGAGGTCCCTCATCAATCAAGAAGTTGTCCAGACAAATATTTGAAACTGTGGATTTCAGAGCAGCTTCAAAACATGGACAGAGGGATCTACGAGCGCTTAAAAACAATGGAGAGAAATATATGCTGTCACTTAGGTGTGTCCCCACCTAACGTCCACAACACACTGAAAATGAAGGCGGATGATGATAATCATGGACTCTCTGATTCTCCGAAAACTGTTGGTATCCAAAAGCAGTGGCCACCCCGCAAGTCAAGAAGAGCAAGTTCAACTGTTACTAAGCCTACAAAGAAAATACATTCCTATCCACTACGCTCTGCAGACGGCTTACAGGTGCACCCAACTAAGCAAGGCTAAAAATTAACGTATTCGGATTTCTTCTGTGCTCTGACCCCAAAAGAATTCTCAGGGAAATATAGGACGCACCCCACCGTACTTTAACAAGGAGTCTGAAGCCGATTACGACTGTGCCCATGATCGTACTCCACCATTCGATGAACATGTGAACTATCAGGTTAAGTGAGAGAGTTTAGGTTTCTCCAAATGTTGTTGTAAGTTTAGTGTACATTTCTGAAAGGTGGTGTACGGTTTTCGTATAGGAACCATGTACACCATACGCTGTACCAGATGAATCGAATTCAGAAAACCCCGTCACAACGGTCACTGTTTATAATCCTCTTATATTTGTTCGTCCACAGTCCTATGTGTCACCAACCAAGGTGACTCAACCTCTTAATAGTTAGTTTCTACTTTGGTAACATATCAGCGTTTCAATATTTTGTTTTAATATTTTTATGTTCACACTTTTTGTAGAGTGGTATAGACCAACCCCCCTGTATAAGTGATTGGACTCCAACCAAGCGCTTCGGCGATGAAAAACCCTGACGGTCGCATGGGAAGAATCAAACCCTCATATCTACAACTCGGGGAAAATAGTACCTGCCTGTGAGACTCCACCATCAGCTGCGTATCCGGACTCTGTCCCAAATTTACCATCCCAACTGCAGATGACGTGGAACCTCTTTCCAGAGAAGTATGTGCTACAAAAACTCACTCAGCTGTTATTGAGGGCGCTTCACTTGATTCGGTGGCCTTTTAAAATAAACGATCCCCGGTTGAGGAGGAGGAGAAGTATGAAAGTTGCAAAGAAAACATCTCCATTGATTCCCAGTTGCAAGAGGAACAGCCTGGAGCTGTAGAAACCTTGCCTGGTTCTGACACGGATGAGGATGGCAATTCAGTGGAGAGTGGTGATAAACTTCTGCGCAAAAAATCCCAGAAAATTTGTGGAGTGTACACCCCAGATGCAAGGTTGAAAGGGTTGTTCATGAGCGAGAAGAAGACTGAGTATATGCCCCTACCCAAGATAAGTCGTGCTATTTTTAAGAAGTTTAGCGATATTCTCAGTGAAAACCTCGTGCAATAAGTTTAGGATGTAATTTACTGTTAGAAACATATAGACATCTTGTTCTGGCTGATTCCAAAAAGCGTTCCCGCTGTTTTAATTTGCAGGCAGTTCCAAATCAAGACCTCTCACATTGTCACGAATTTTTTCTTCCTTGACATAGCTACACCCGGGAAATGGTTGTCCGACGAGGTACAAATTTTTTTTTCAACCTCGCAGAGTTATAAGTTTGTCTCTTTAATTTTTGCTGCTAATAATGTAACACAACACATGTATGTGATAATGCAAATTGTTGTGGAGGCGTCGTGGGAGTGTTCTGCAGAAAGACCGGATGGTAATGTTCGATCCGTACTTTACAAAGTTCATTACCTCGAACTGGCTCGCTTTCAATGAAGTTGAGGATAAGTTGGATTTTGATTGGGGTACAAACATAGCAGCTTATATTACAGGAAAGAGTAGGGGCAAAAACCTTAAGTTGGAACTTGGTCGCGATGTCGACATGGTGTACACTCCAATGCATTGGGGGAGGAATCATTGGGTTGGTCTTTGTATTAACTTGCGGACTTCTAACGTGACCATACTTGATTCGTTCATCACTGAGAATCGAACTGAAGCAGATGTTGATGTACAGATGACTCCTGTTCTGAAGTCCTTACCATATATACTTGAGCAGTATGTCGAGTATACAGTGTACCAAATCAGTGAAGGAGTGCGATTTTACTCGTGGAATCGGGTTGAAGGCATCTATCACAACAAAAGGGGTGGTGACTGTGCGCCTTGCGCCGCTGAGTTTATGGAGATGCATTCTAATGGTGTTGGGAAAGAAGAGATGCGTTTGATAACAGACAAAGTTGTGGATAAATTTCGCGAGCAGTATGTAATGGACTGCTACGAGGAGTTCTTTGGCGATTACCAGGTTGCAAACGAGGCCAGTATGAAGTAGAAGTAACTTGATTCTACCTATCTACTTTCGAAAATATTTTCCGCATGTATAATTATTGAAGGCGTGTTTCTATTTCTTGTCTGAACTTAATATCTACGTTTTTTTTAAAGTGTGGGATAACTTTCCATTGTAAAATAACGAATGTATACCTTCAATATTAAGGTCGAGACCCACTCTTTATGTAATCCATTTTACATATTGAAACACAAGTTCGTATTGACTATCTAGTATTTAATTAGCATTGTAATAATAATTCATTGCATAGTTCATATACGTACACTTAAATTGATAAGCTGCATACCATCTCCATTTGCCAACCTTTTACTGTGAACCGAAACGTTACATGTTTTACTCTTTCAGAAATGTCGTTATATTGGTAGAAACGTTTTATTTAAAGGATAACCGTACACTCAACCTAGAAAAGGCTTGTCGCCGTACACTTAATACATTTAAAGCGTACACCACAGTTTACAGCTAGTAGAAATCATTGGGGTAACGAGTTTTAAGAAATACTTAATTTCGTCAATCTCAGCAGCGTTATTCTTCTCGTCTTCTTCTATTTTATTAATACGATTTTCCATCGAATTTAAGCTTCGAATTCTGCGTTCGTGGCCATCAACTTTCTTCCTTAGCATCTCGGTTTCCTCTTCAATAGCCTCATCCCATTCTTTCTTTCTGTGCAAGCCGTCATCCTGCAAATTAGACTGAAATATTAAAATTTCAGAAAATGATAAACAATATATTATATGTTTGTTACCTCAAAGGCTTTGCAAATGAAGTATTTCTTTCCAATGTCTGCTTGTGCGTTACAGATCTGTATGACAATCTGGCCACCGCATGGACAGCGACGCGGAATTCCATAGTCAGAGTCGGCAACGATTTGCAGCATGTCCATATACCTCTTCGCCCTTTTATCGTCGCTGTAGCTTGGATCCGTCATTCTTAAAATTTGCGATAAAGATTACAAAGGAAGGACCGGTTTTAAACACAATTCGTAGTGTAGATGTGAGTTTAAATGTTCAATCTGACATTCCAACCCCCAAACATTGATTCGTCACCAACCAAACAACATTCATTTATTTCCACCAACAAACCTCGTTAAATCTTAAACGTATGGGGATAATATTATTTAAATATTTTGTGTTCTTTCAAATTTTAAATTAATGATGAGCCGTTTGTTGGTTTTCGAACACCAATATAGCCGTAAGGATAGAATAAACATAGTGTCGGAACTGAGCTGCCAAAAATTTAGCCGTTAGGAGAGAATAAACCTGCAAAAATATAGTTGTTAGGGAAAGATAAAGTCAGCCTGGTTTCCCTATATACGGAGATTGAACTGAGATGTTTTGTATTCGCACCAAAGAGCTCTGCTTTCCTCAAAATACACTGATCAAATATTTTCAGCAGATGACGGATCCTTACTATGCAGATGTGAAGCAATGGAAAAGGGATTACGATCGGTGTGAGATGGTTCTCTTTGCTAACCAATGCAAACCCAAAATATGTGTGTGCGGTGGTCCTATTACATTGGCAACCGACGACAAAGGAATGAGTTACTACGAATGCAAAGAGTATGAGGTGAGTAATGAAGTTCATAATCGTAAATAGATTCAATATTTTGAGTTAAAACATGAGGATCACTATATTCTATCCTTCAGGATGATGGGTTACACATTCGGCATCGCTGTTTTGATGCTATTAAAGAAGAGTTGGAGGAGTTAAAGAAGAAAGTTGCTGAGGAGGCAAACAACCGAATGAATGTGGAAGATGAGATGAAGAAAATGCGTGAAGATAGCAAACTTCTTTAGGAATTATGTATCGAGGTGAGAAATGAAGTTTATAATCGTAACTTCTTAAGGAATTTTGTATCAAGGTGAGAAATTCGAGTTTTGACATGAGGATCACTATCTTATATCCTTCAGGATGATGAGTTACACAGTCGGCATCGCTGTTTTGATGCTATTGAAGAAGAGCTGCTAGAGTTAAAGAATGAAGTTGCTGAGGAGTCAAACAGCCGAATGAAGATGGAAGATGAGTTGAAGGAAATGCGTGAAGATATCAGACTGCTAAAGGAATTATGTATGTAGGGGGATGTTGACTCATGCTAATAACTTTAAGTAGTAATGTTTTCTGTTGTCATTGCTGTTATTGTCCCTCAAAATAATGTTGTTGTTTTCAATTAACGTTGTTCTGTATTTTTATTAACGTACAAGTCTATAGAATTCTATTAAATGGTCGCCTTTCGTTATCTGTCACTCGTATAGTTGAACTTTTATTCATAGCAGTGTATTTACCAAACGCCATAAAATTACAGCTTCACGTTTCCCAATGGTTGCTTATCTTAACAATCGGGTTGTTTAAATAGACCGTGAGAGAATGGAACATGTGTTTTCTGTGAGACAATAGTGCCCGTAGGCAAAATGAAGCAAGGAGATTATTCTGTGAGAGAATACAATACAAAGTTCCTGGCAGGAGGTCTGCTTGACATTCACGGTGAAGGTACATTGGTAAAGATGTATCGAGAAGGCTTACGAGAAGACATACGGTCAAAGATCGGAACAACAGTCTTCTCGACATTAGACGAAATCATGCAGGAAGCTTTGGATGTTGATGAAGGTGGTAGGCCGTGTGACAGATCTGTCTCTCCCACAGAATCAGATGACTCGGTTTCAGATGACTCGGTATATGCGCATTCGGGAAAGCACCCGAAGAAGAAGGCTAGAACGGAAAAGCATCGTAACGACGACGTAGAAGTCGAAGAGCATGATGGTGACCAACAATATGAGACTGATGCTGAGTATCAAAATTGAGTTGTCTCTTCCAAATCCGGTCGAAGGGAGTAATGATGAGTGTGACAGTAAGGTTGATCTTGAAGACTATAACGAATACATTGAGGAACACCACAAGTCCGATTCTGAGTCGAGTGAAGACTTCAAATGATGTTAATGATCGAAAACCACAATTTGTTTTGGTAATTGTTTTGTTCGCTAATGTTGCACACCAATATGTTATGCAGACCATTTTCCTACTCTGTACGTGCACACGAAATGATGTTGATGATCGAAAAACCACATTTTTTTGTAATTGTTTTGATCACTAATGTTGCACACCAATATGTTATGCACACCATTTGCATGCACACCAATATCAATACAGAGCAGACGCGGTGGACACAAACCACAATTTACACAAATAACCGCTTAAACCATTTAAAGGAATTAAGGGCAATCAACCAACATCGGTGCACATCAATAAGTTGCGTGCACCATATAGACCGTGCACATGAATAACGATATAGATCATGAGCGGTTTACAGAAAAATAAATTTACACAAATAACCGCTTAAACCATTTAAAGGAATTAAGGGCAATCAACCATCGGTGTACATCAATAAGTTGCGTACACCATATAGACCGTGCACACCAATAACGATATAGATCGTGAGTGGTTTTCAGAAATATAAATTTAAACAAATAACCGCTTAAACCATTTACCAAAATTAAGAGGAATCAACAAACATCGGGTGTACATCAATAAAAAGGCATACACCATATAGGCACGTACACCTATATACAGAATCAGTCCACCCGATGTCCCATGCCTGAATATCTACTTCCACTAATACCCGTGATGACCAGTAGTACCATGCATACACCTATAGAATGTTATAAAAGAAGATAAGAGTGAAAAATTGCGAATTGTGAGAAATAATTATAACGACTATAATTGTTCTCCTATATTTTTTCTTAACGGATAGATTTTTCTCAATTGTTTAGAACTTTTCGTATGAAGTTGCGTTTTATCTTATGTATTACATTTTCAAACGTCGTAAATTTAAGTCAATTGGAAAAAGTTTTTTCAAACGGCGTAACTTTAAGTCAATTGGAAACCGTTATTTCCAAAGAGAACCGGTTACTGTCGGTTGGACTTATCGCATCTCTTGGTTCGTGTCGGTTACAAACGGTTACACTCCTTATAAATACGGATATCGGGAAACAATTCACAGCAGACGGAAATCATTCTCTTGCTATAATGACACAATTCCCGATCCTCGATCTCCCTTCAGTGGTCCAAGCATTGGTGGTCGAACGCGTTGCAAATAACTCTTTCGCAGATCTCTATAGACTCCGATCTACTTGCAAGTCTATGCGTGCGTTGGCAGACGACGGTGGGGTGTATGCTTCCTTTGATTTATATAACTACCCTTGGTACCTTGGCACGCAACATTTATTGTTAAGAAGATGCTATGAGGAGGGTAATCCAAGTACTCTTTACGTCAAGGGTGTGGAGTATTTCTACGGGTTAGACCGTCTAGATCAAGGACTTCGTTTGTTAAAGAGAGTAGTGGATGCAGGATACGAGCGAGCGTTGTATACCTATGCAATGACTCGCCAAATTTTCTGGGAGGATGAGGAGTACGTTTCTCGTTTCACAAGAGAATCCGTTGGTAGAATGGGAATGGTGGTTAGAAATGAAGATCCGATATGGTTCAACAATGAGAACGACCAGTTCATAACAAAGAGGCATTTGTTCATGTCAACAGTCGTCCCCTTGTGTTATAGTTGCCAGTGTTCACCATGCTTGGACCGGGATTGGGTTCTTTGGTACATTGAGCACAACAAGGCTGGAGACATGTGTAATTGCTGCTTCTGGATTAAAGAGGTTGCTCTTTTTTACGGGATTTTCAGTGTTGCACTGGTTTTCCTGATTTCGACACATGGCAGTAATGCTTCATTGTTGTATTACCTTTGCACTACATAAATAAATATAAACTTTATGAAACCTCATGCGTTGTACGGTCCTTTGCAGCGTATTTTCAAACAAATTCAAATTCAAATAGGTCATATTGTCCAAAATAATTTAGACATATCCATTTAAATCGTTTTATTCTTCAAATCTTTTATTGTTGACATCGACGAGACTGAATACTACTTTTTTACGAATATTATTAAACAATTACTGACCGTTTAACTGTTCGCTATTATGATATCTATTAAAAAGATGAGAAATTCTTTAAATTCTGACTTCTTCGAGACAAATTTCTACTAAACAATCATTTTGCTTAAATGTTTTATTTTACCTAAAATCGAGAAGTGCTTTTTCGTTTAGGTCATTTTGCTTAACCAATTACTGACCGTTTAACCAAGTTTTTTTAAAATTACAAAATATGGTGTACACCTAAGTTGACTAGAAAGGTGTACATACACCATATTAAGTACACCCATATATAAGGTGGACATATATTTAACGCACACCATAGACGTAATAACGTATATAAGGTGGACATATGCTTAACGTAATAACGTCCACCAAAGAAAGTACGCCCATATATAAGGTGGACATATACTTAACGTACACGATAGATGGAACAATAACTTTTTAATTTAATTCACACGCCTTCTTTATGGAATTCATCTTTTTAACTTTGTATTATCAGTGTTCTACCAAGTCAAGACAGCTAAAAAACCTTTCCCAATCTCGAAAATTCGATGGTAGGTCAAGTACTCCCAAATCTGCCCGACGAAATTATCTGTAAAATCATCGCGCTTCTTGGAGAGGAGACATTCTATTACTTGGGTGATTTCCTCCGGGCTGAGAAACGCGGTTACGCACTTGTCCATGAACCGTCCGTCTTAAAGATGTGCGATATTACACTTATGGTCCATTATGTGACCAGTCAAATCTGCAAAGGTGGTCAGTTTCGCGAGTTTTTCCTCAAGTGCATTAATGCAGGCAACACAAACACAATATGCTATGACGGTCTCCACGCAGCGATAGGCATATGACTTGAGGAGAGTATTAAAATTTTGAAACCAAATGTGCCAACGCATGGATTATCAACCTTTGCTGTGGCCATTTTCAATGTATGTCTTGGCAGAGACAAGGAAGCCAGCCAAGTGTTTCAGTAGTTCGCAGCCCATCACGCCGACCTGCGGTCGGAAGCCGTTTTAGATGTGGGAGACTCGATACAGTGGCTGCTGTCAACTTTCCATGCGCCATGGCTTAACACATACGGTGAAGCCTTCCAATTTCCCGACGATGATGTAATCATGCACCCAAAATGCCTTCATGGCAAAAACTGCAGGAACTTTTACGTCGGGATGGACGGTTCCTGCGAGAACTGCACTTGTTTGTACAATGCTGTAACTGAATTTGTTCAACTTCATTTTCAACAAAGTGTACGAATTATCAAATAAGGTGTACGTTAATACAAACGCCGGCGAATACTGGGTATTTTAAAGAACCGTAGAGGTTGTTGATGTCACTCAAATTACCCTAAGGAGTGAATTACTCTCTCAAATAAGAGGTTCGGATGTAGTACTTAGGGATCGAATCCACAGAGACTCTAGGATTACACAATAGATTATGGTTTTTGAATAAATCTAGATTAAATTGTTTATAAGTTTTAAAGTAGTTAATGGAGTGGTGAGCAAGTGTATTGCTCAATTGATTTGTTTTGGAGTTGTTAACAGTTGGGAGAAATAGCTAGATTCAGGTATATTCTCAGGTATAATAAGTAAAACTTAATTTGGTTTTTAAGGGTTTATTGATGTTAATCATTCTTGAATTCAAACTTTAGATATAATCAATCTGATTATCTAATTTGGATCTCGGATTTCGACTCTCGTATGTTAATCACGAGAAAGTGTCGATCAATAATTCTTAATGAATGTCGATCGATACACCTCTCAAAATATCGATCGACAGGGGTATCGCTGCGTCGATCGATATTTCTTCCAGAAAGCTTTACGGATAGGTTTGATCTAAATTCTCTAACTCACTAGACCAACTCTCGTCTGTATCTAGTCAGTTAGATCATACTAGTTATTTTCAGGTATTGAGTCAAGCAATGGCTTGATCCCAATTAATCCTAAGATCTAAATTTAAAGGGTGATCAATCCTAAACTTAGCTTTAAGCATAACTAGATGAAAAAATTATATTTCTAAATACCCTAACAATTGTTGTTGTCAGTAATACATTTATCAACCTATTGAGAAACCTAAATCTAACAATAAGACTACTAAAACATATTCATAAGAAACATGGTTATGATGGTCTGAATAATACTTAAATAAATTAAATAGCAAAAGTATGAGTGAATAGAGTAAGCAACAAAATGAATATAAGCAAAGGAGTTCAAGATTTTCTCTGTTTTGCAGTGTTGATCTATCTCTCCAATTCTAAGCTCTCCCTTTTCAATAGTGGCTTTTTGCTTCCTCCAAACTAGGTCTAAAAAGGTCTCTAGGCAAGTCTGCCTCTAAAATGATACAAAACCCTAGTAAATAGCCTAACAAGCGGCCAGAGACTTAAAATGTAATTATTGAAACTTTTGTGAAATTTTAATTCTTTTAATTTGTCATTAACTCTCGAGTGGCTTTGCTGTCGATCGATACGAAGAGTTCACTATCGATTGATATTCCTTGGTAACTATCGGTCGATAGTCTGACAAATAATCGACCATCCAGCAAAGCTCATAAGTCTCCAAATAGCTCCAAATACATCATTTTCTTCCGGTTAGTACCTGAACCTGTAATTACTCTAAATAGACTCTATATAGTAATAATATATCTGAAAATACTCATAAACCATGGTTAAAATTGGGTAAAATCCATGGTCTTTCAACTCCCCTAGACTTACTCTTTTGCTTGTCCTCAAGCAAAACACAACATAGCAGTCTCTATGAGAGAGGTTTGAAAACCGCAGGGACTCTCATGATTTAAAACTTAGAATCATCACCCCTTCAATATTGCAATCCATATCTACAAAGTCCTAATCACAAGGGCACTTTATATTATATCCTAGCTTATCAACCAAATTCTTCTAGCCAGCAACTTAAACAAATCTTGTCTGACATTCCCCTTCACCAACCTCATTTCTTTGCATAAATAAAAGTGCAGGCATCACCTTGGGAGTATCGATCACATGATGCAAGGATTCTCAAACAAGTATCTGGATCTGCAGGTAAAAGTTAGTTTCTATCTTTTCTCTCTACTAATTTCTCTCTTTAGTCAAAGTCTGCTTATTTCAGGTTCATTGACCAAGATTGGACAGACTTTCTTGAATCAAGTCTTAATGGTGGTTGCCACCAAGCCCTGTTCACTTCTTTTTGACCTATATACAAAAATTCATATGAATCGAACCTTGATGATTGCCGCCACCAAGTCCCGTTCGAATTCTTTTTGTTGGAATCCTTATGAAGCAAGCCTTAATGTTGTAGCCACCAAGTCCTGTTCGGATTCCACCTAACTAACACCTAATTAATAAAAATTTTATTTTTTATTTTTTATTTTTTTCATTCTACCTATAAATCTAGAGTCGAAATAGAGAGATAAAAGATGATAAATCTACACAAGGCTTTACCTTTCAGACTTGTTTGAAGAATCTGATCTCATGTATACCAAGCCCCAAGACAAGCAGTTGTGTCAAGTTTAGTGTTGGAGGCCAGCTTTGGTTCCTTCAAACAATCTCAGCAAGTGTTGACAGTTGACATGTTGATCCACTTTAGTATCTTTAGTACTATGTGAAATCAGAAAGTTTAAAATGGTGCTAAAGGAATGGTTAGATAACAAGCAAAAATCAAATAAGATCATTATCCCCTTCTTGACTCAATAAAAACTTTTTGTTTGAAAATATGATTTAAAAATTCATGAATAAACTAATATCAGTAAGTACCTCCCCCAGACTTAAACTTCACTGTCCCCAATGATATTCAGTCTAAGATTAATGATATTCAGTCTAAGATTGGTTGGTTAGAAAATTAATAACAACTACTAAGTTAAAATGTTAGACAAGAGAAAATAATGTTCGTACCCATCCATCTCTAATGTAGATCGATATATAAGACACTCGATCGATCGACATAAACGCATCACAGTCGATCGACGTAAGGATCTCGTCGTTGATCGATAGCGCGGAGACAGAAACATTATGTCCTAGCTGCATCGTGTCAGTTTATCTAACCCATAAGTATCTGTCAACTAGGTTAGCTCTGTTAGACAATCCAAACATATGCAAGGTCAGCAAAATAGATAAACTCCAGTCATAACATAGAATAATAAGGTCGAAAGTAAATCCTAATAGTACGAAAGTAAAAGAAAACATAAGTAGATAGGGATAGAAATATGAGGACTAGTCCTCATCAGTGGTGTCGTCGCTGGAGGTGCCTCTGCGCTGGCGTGATGGTCCTGCTGCCAACGGTGAGCTGGCTCGCACACTCCTCCTGCTCGAACATCAACATCTCGATACTCTGGCCCAGATCGCAGTGAGGGCATCGACTACGACGCGCTTGAAATCCCCCTCGGGGCGTGTAGACATGTCTGGCATAGGTGGGAATGGCGGGAGTGCGGCCTCGGGCTGATGCGGCTCAGGTCCTCCAGGTCGCTGGACCGTGTAACGTCGCGGCATGGTAGCTGGGGCGCGAAGGAGGCGTGGGTCAGGGCGGAACTGAATGCTACCAAGGCCGTGGTCGAAATCCGTGAGTGTACGCAGTGGCAGCCCACCAAGTGCGTGCCGTTCTCGTCTCTGAAGCACCAGTCACGGTCTCCCTTGAGCCACTGAGTGCTCGTGAGATGCGCTGCGTCCATGTAGACGATCCAGTCATCAATCTCAGCATCGTCTAATGGAACTCCAAAATGTATGAAAATCGGGGTTAGTAGGCTCCCGACCGTCTCCTTCTTCCTTCCTTGTGACTGGAACGGCTTCATCTTGAGCTTGACCAGATGCTCAGCAAAGA
>NC_027756.1:37728107-37730066 GCF_000695525.1 Brassica oleracea var. oleracea
TGTTGGCAAGGACCTTCATGAAGTAGCGTAGAGTCGGGTGACGGATGTGTGTCTGAAGAGTCTTGGCGGACTCGAAGTAACCGGTAGCTATGTGCTCCCAGAATGTCAAAATCTCTGCAAATTCGGGTACGATGGCGTGCTGACGCATGGTTTCGAACCCGTAGATAGTGCAGAGAGTCGAGTGAGGGACTCTGTAGCAGATGCCGCAAATGAAGAAGGTCAAGACACCCTCGTTAGCTCTCTTTGCCCTCTCGTGGGCATAGTAGACGTTTACCGTAGCCATGAACTGGCGGACCAGCTCCGGGTAGAGAATCTGGGGTTAGTGGCCATGTTCCCCATACCCATCTCTACGAACAAGTCCCCGAGGCCCGATTTGATGCCCAAAGCTCGGATCACGTCTGGATCGACGAACCGCGTCGGCTCGATGGAGACCTTCAGCCACTCATTGTAGAATATACTGTCATAGTCGTCCCACGTGTCCACGATCGCGCGGTTTCTACATACCGTGCTCTTTGCCGCTTTACGTGTGTCGTCGAGGCGGTCAAAGAGCGGGGTAGGTTCATCTTCGTGCTCGCGTGGCCAAGGGTATTGGTCGCGAACCGGTGGTGGTGGCGGAGCCGCTCTACTGCCGCCTACGTCGAACCTTCGCTTTGTCCTTCTTTCATACATCTGCAACCAAAAACCATAAATGAAAGTAGGAGTTCAGTTCGGTTTGATGGTTTGGTGCAATATCGATCGACGAAACTAGTGGATGTCGATCGATGTCTCGGTGCTACAATCGATTGATGAAACATGTGTATTGTCGGTCGATTTCACATTCGCGGGAACCTGCAAAAACCCATGTTGGGGTCAAAATCGGCACGACGGAATCAAAGTCTGAAAGTCCGTAAAAATTGGCATGAAGGTTTTTACGAAAAATAAATCTTAGAAAAAGATCTATTTTTACGAAGAATCTTGCGGAGAAAACCCATTTACGAAAAATCGGAGAAAGACGCAAACAAGGTTGCCGCGTAGCAACCAGCGCAAAAGCTGGTCGCTACGAAGCGACCGAGCTCTCACTAAAGCTCGGTCGCTATGTAGCGTGCTCGGTCGCTACATAGTGACCGAGCTTGAGCCAAAGCTCGGTCGCTACGTAGCTACCAGGCTCGAGCCAAAACTCGGTCGCTATGTAGCGACCGAGCTCGAGCCAAAGCTCGGTCGCTACGTAGCGACCGAGCTCGATCCAAAGCTCGGTCGCTACGTAGCGACAGGGCTCAAGCAAAAGTTCGGTCGCTACGTAGCGACCGAGCTCGAACCAAAGTTCGGTCGCTACATAGCTACCGAGCACTTCCGAAAAGTCGATACGACATCACTCCATGCATTCTCGTGTACCCTTCGATGCTATCTCCCGAATACCGTAGCGACCCATCTCACTCTCCCCGACATTTCTAAGTTATCAATCAAAATTTACCGTAAAAAAACCACTGAAAGTTCATTGTTTATCGAAAGAAGCCGTAATAAACGCTTCGAGTCGAAAGACGGCCCAAAGGGACCTAAGACATGACTCGAAGCCCAACTTACGATTTCTTAACCAACAGCCCGTAAACCGCATGTCGGTTTACGCTTGTTCGCAAGGGATGATAAATGTCAAGTTTCGGATAAATACGAAATTTTGAAGATAATTACGAAGATCGGAAAAAATGGAATATCTCCATTTTTATGCAATGGCGGCTTAAGGGCAGAAGAGGAAAAGCGTAAACCGAATTTGGAGCCAGTATATATGGAGTCCTAGGCAAGAGGCATGAGGCAGGACTTTTCAGAGCAAACTTAGCACTTACGCGGATTCGGAATAAAACTCCTTTTGTTCTCTTTTACGATTTCTTATTTCTTTTCGTCTTTAATTGCGTGTTCTGATTACTTGGCGTGTGGTTTAACAGATATCCGGGACCTCTAGGAAATTAGGGTTTTCCTAACTTTCCT
>NC_027756.1:37730232-37731796 GCF_000695525.1 Brassica oleracea var. oleracea
ACCAACGCTTATGCAAACGCCACAGTTCTTGAGAAAATCGAAAAACCTCTCTGCGATTTTTTGCCACAGGAAGTGCAATGAAACGAGCTCGCGATTTCTCATTGTAAACATAAAGGGAAACGATAAATCTTATCAAACCCCGTAAGTTTGGCTCATTACCGAACAAAAGAAATCTCAATGCGTAAGGGTTTTACCAAAACACGTTTTCCGAAAACATTTCGGAAGGGTAAAACTTGTTCTCCCAAAAACCGCATAAAACCCCTAGGTTAATCGCGGAAAAAGCAAGCGCAACAAATCGATTACACATCTCGGTCGCTATATAGCGACCGAGCAAGCACAAGGCTCGGTTGCTATGCAATGCCTCAGAAAGTTCCTCCTTTGGGTTCTCTTTTGAATCCTCATCGAAACGTTTTTCGTTTCGTTTCAATCGGAGTTTCCGTTGAGATTTTACGACGAAAATACGTAGGACTCTTCTTGGCTTGCTTCCACTCGCTACGTAGCGACCTGTCAGACCTTCACTCGCTACATAGCGACCTCTCTTTAGGTTCTATTTTGAATCCTCATCGAAATGCTTTTCGTTTCGTCTCAATCGGAGTTTCCGTTGAGATTATACGACAAAAACAAGTAAGAGTCGTCTAAACTCCTTCGCTTGCTCCTACTCGCCCTTACCTCCATCTTTGTGTTCTCTTTCAAATCTCGATTGAAACGTCTCTTTTTTCGTCTTGATTGGAGTTACCCTTGAAACTTTACGATAAAAAAAAAAAAGAACCGCAAAGACTAGTTTTCTCTCTTGGATTCAGATTAATCATATAAAACGGCAACGGTTAACTTAACACCTCGAACTGCCTCCACTATATGAGAAAATTCGAACTTACTTCGGAATCGACGTCGTTTCGGAAGCGCTCTTTCGATAAATCGTAATGATGCTCTAAGTCTTAGGCGATTTTTCTTGTCTCGATATATCGTTCCATAACTGTTCAGCCAGATCTTGCAAACCGATCTAAACTCTCTGAAAATCGAGAAACGATCGCCACGCATATCAAGCTCGCTTCCTAAAGAGAGAAAAAACGAGAGACATGAACGTCGTCTTAAAACCGATTCGTTTCTAGCAATTTTCTCGGAACCGACATGCTCCAAGTCGTCAAAGTGGAAACAAACCAAATTACACTTCAAGCGTCGTCTTTAAATCGTCCAGGATTATTGATCATTTCAAACCTCGTAAACAACCCTTCAAAGTATCGGTTCAACTGTTTTCTTTCGTAAAAAAAAAAAGGGGGAGTAGGTACGTATACTATACTCGTATACTCCCAAACTTCAAAAAACTTTTGCAAATCGTCAAGAAAACGATTTTGTCAAAGCAAATCGTCTCAAATAGGCAAACGACAATCTAAAATTCTACTAAACGCTAGCAGCATATCGAGACGATCATGAAGATAATCTCAAAGACTATACATCATTTCTTGTCGCAATCATGCGTACAGAAAACATATACCAATATCAAACTGAAACTCGACGATTAGCCAAAGTATTGAAGCCCTTTCCAGTTTTAGAAAGCCAGTTTCGT
>NC_027756.1:37731942-37732849 GCF_000695525.1 Brassica oleracea var. oleracea
CAGCTAGATCCACCTCTGGTCGACCAATTCGTTCCAGAAACGAATGTGTTATTTTCATAAGACTATAGGTCACATTGTACGAAATATTTTCATAAGACTATAGGTCACATTGTACGAAATATTTTCATAAGACTATAGGTCACATTGTACGAAATATTTTCATAAGACTATAGGTCACATTGTACGAAATATTTTCATAAGACTATAGGTCACATTATACAAAATATTCGTCGTATAACTGAAACCTAGAGCGGAGAATCATTTTTTACGACTATCGGCCATATTAGCATGTATAACCCCGTCAAACTTTGCCTATCAATCTCAACAAGCTCTCTTTGGCCCTCGGTCAATTACGCCTTCCACTAAAGGTCCAAACCAATATTTGCCATCCCCTTTAAGGACGATCGTAAACTAGCATGACTTAAATGTTAAAGTACCATGGTCTAATCCTTGACCTACAACATCCTTGGCTATCTGAGTGAACACATCCCTCACGCCAAGCCAAACTATTTGAGAAACCATAGCTCCATCACTTAACGGCTAAACGAAAATCTACGATTTGTCTAAAAATGTTGTGTGACTATGTGTGACTATTCAGAGAAAAATTATCGTATAGCCTATAGTCGGAAGTCATATGATAAATTCTTCGTAACGAAACTCAGTCCTAACAACCAAATGGTTAAAGGAAGATCTAAACTTTTCGAAAATTGACCAAGTTCAATACGCTCCACAATTCACTTTAAGCCTGCACCGTTTTCCCCATAATACGCGACATGTAAGGAAAAATTAGTAACAAAGCTTCTAGAGCTATACGAAACATCCTCAAAAATGCACGAAATTGATCTTGGAAAGCCAACACTTCACAAAGCACTATGAAGGAAAACGCTTCTTCCCATGAAAAAATTTA
>NC_027756.1:37732867-37733920 GCF_000695525.1 Brassica oleracea var. oleracea
TTACGCGACACCTCAGTCCTAATTCCTCGATCGCAAATCAAATTATTAGCATCCAAACAGGAACAACAATTTTGGCTGCGAACATCCGTAGTCAAACAAGAACGTTTCTCAAACGCAGGGCTAAGACTAAACCCTTGCAACATCGCAAAACATCTTCAAGCCCTCGAATATTTCAAGCACGAAACGCGACATACGAAAGAATAACAAATCTTCAGCCTCGCGAGACGTCGCAGACGCCTGAAGATTTGTTCTTCGACGAAATTTCGTTCCTCGATAAAAACACTTTCTTGGAAGACCAGACAGTCATTCACATTAACATCTTCTCAAAACATTTCCTTCGCGAAGACTCGAAACGGTATTTTTTTTTTACCATTAAGTTTGTTGCTGATCACAACGAACTCTTAACATCCTAAACAGACTTAGCCATTTCGTGGAGATGACTCTCGTTCATCCGACACAAAGATAATAGCGCTATAAAAGAAACCCAAAATTTTTGGTCAGCACTTCCAGGGGGCTTAAAAATTATCCTTGGAGAGATGCTCGGTTCCAACTATACAAGTCGTATAAGCCGAGAACCTATCGCAGACTTTAAATCGGTATGGAATCAGGATGAAACTGAAACGGGATACGTAAGTCGAATTAGTCATCGCACCCTCTAAAACCAGGAGTAAACCTAGGTCTTGCCCAAAACCCATCGCACTGGTCTCTAACATCTCTAGGCATATTATCAAAAACCTTGATACGAGATCCCAAAATTTGTCTCTTTGCCAATATTCGAGCGTCTTCAGAAATTCCGCAAGATTTACACACTGCGGAAAAATCTCGAAACAGATCAAGGATATAGGAGTTCACACAGAGTTAGATTACGAGATGACAACTCGTAATCTTTTTTCTACACCCATATAAAATGCCAACGGCAGCAACACACCTGATAACCGCTACATAAAAACTAGACCGTAAAGGTCTCGCTGGAAAACAAGTCATAAGAACCTTAACTCCAAGACGAACTACGAAAGGCTTGATCCCTTCAACAAGGGTACGTAGGCAGCCGTC
>NC_027756.1:37734972-37748918 GCF_000695525.1 Brassica oleracea var. oleracea
AAGACGGCCCAAAGGGACCTAAGACATGACTCGAAGCCCAACTTACGATTTCTTAACCAACAGCCCGTAAACCGCATGTCGGTTTACGCTTGGTTCGCAAGGGAAGATAAATGTCAAGTTTCTGCGGATAAATACGAAATTTTGAAGATAATTACGAAGATAAAAAAAAATGAAATATCTCCATTTTTATGCTATGGCAGCTTAAGGGCAGAAGAGGAAAAGCGTAAACCGACCTTGGAGCCAGTATATATGGAGTCCTAGGCGAGAGGCATGAGGCAGGACTTTTCAGAGCAAACTTAGCACTTAGAGCAATTAGGCAACTTTCCGTTTTTGTTATTTCGAGCTGCGACTCAACTAGGTTTTGCAGTCTTAGGTTGTTAGAACTAGGAATCTCGCAGACAGCTCTCGTGGTCATGGCTTCTACCTTGTTGTAACGCTCATACGCGGATTCGGAATAAAACTCCTTTTGCTCGCTTTTACGATTTCTTATTTCTTTTCGTCTTTAATTGCGTGTTCTGATTACTTGGCGTGTGGTTTAACAGATATCCGGGACCTCTGGGAAATTAGGGTTTTCCTAACTTTCCTTATTTAAACGGAAATCGAAAGTGCAAATTTCGGTTCCCACAACCCATTGATGCAATTCTATGTGCATGGCATATATAATCGGTTTAATCGATCAGTAGTCCCTGTTCTATCAATCCTTTAGCATGAATCGATCTATAAGGGCACGAAAATCCCGGTTCTAGCTCATTCTCTATTTCAACCCGAGGAAGAACGGAAATTTAGAAAACTTCGTGTTCATACCATGATGATGCGTGAGTTAAGCGATCTAGACGGATAGAGGGTCGAAAATCGAGTGGATTGAACGAAGAAATCGTTGGAATTGGCCGAAAAACGAGAGAGAAAAGAGATGGGAGTGTGTTCTTAGGGTTTTCGGGTTTGTGTGAATGTCGACTTAATATGAGCCCGCGTCTGTTCATTTGATGTCGATCGACGAAGGAGGTCTTCCGTCGATCGACAGACGTTATGTTTCCCAAATTTTTTATTTTATTTTCCTAATTATCGAAAGACTATAAATGAGTTGCCTCCCATTCAGCGCTTATTTTAAGTCTTTAGCTTGACTCGACATTCGATTTTCTAATTATCGGGAAGGGGGTCTAAGTTTATAGGCCCGATATTTGGCGGTTTAGCCCAATAGTGCTTTACTCGTTGGCCATTTACCGTGAATTCGTCTCCTTTATTATTTATAAGCGTAATGGCTCCATAAGGATTTATGTTCACAACAGTGAAAGGACCTGACCAATGAGATAGGAGTTTTCCGAGGAACAGTGTTAGCCGAGAGTTATATAGCAGCACTTGATCGTTTGGTTCAAAGTACCGGGAAATGATATTTTTATCGTGATATGATTTTGTCTTTTCTTTGTATATCTTCAAACTCTCGTAGGCTAAATGTCTAATCTCATCCAGCTCGTTGAGCTGCATGAGCCTCCTTTCGGCAGCCGGTTTGATATTGAAGTTTAATAATTTAATAGCCCAGGCTGCCTTGTGTTCCAGCTTGACTGGTAAGTGACATGATTTCTCATACAGTAGGTGAAAAGGGATGATTCCTAAAGGAGTTTTGAACGCAGTCCGGTATGCCCAGAGTGCATTGTCCAATTTCCTAGACCAATCCCTTCGAGACGTTCCCACAGTATTTTCTAAGATTTCTTTGATCTGTCGATTTGAGACTTCTACCTGCACGCTCGTCTGCGGGTGGTAGGGTGTAGCAACTCTATGGTGCACTCCGCTCTTTCAGAGTAGTCCTTCAAAAATCTTGTTAATGAAATGGGATCCACCGTCACTTATGACTACTCGGGGAATTCCAAATCTCGGGAAGATGATGATTTTGAAAAGCTTAATAACGACGGATGCATCGTTCGTTGGGGAAGCTACTGCTTCGACCTATTTTGACACATAATCAACAGCGACTAAGATGTATTTATTCCCGTAGGAGGAAGGGAAAGGACCCATGAAATCTATTCCCCAACAGTCAAATACTTCTACTTCTAGAATAGATTTTTGTTCCATTTCATGTCTTTTACTGATTTTTCCTCTCCGTTGACATCTGTCGCATTGTGCTATGAATGCATGAGCATCGCGAAACATGTTTGGCCACCAGAATCCTGCTTGAAGGATTTTTGATACCATTTTAAAGGTCGCAAAATGCCCAGCATAATCGGATCCATGGCATTGGAATAAAATGTTGTGTATCTCAGTTTCGGCGATGTAGCATCTATACATCCCGTTAGAGCAGTGTTTGTAGAGATATGGTTCGTCCCAGTGAAATCTCCTAACTTCTCTTAAAAAAAATTTCCTTGTATAGCCTCGCAACTCTTCGGGCTCTATATCAGCAGCTAAATAGTTTACTATATCAGCGTACCAAGGTCTGCGCTTTGAACCTTGCCCAGCCGCGTGCACTTCCCGATACAGACTTTCATCTACGGGGAAAGCGCGGTCTGGGTACAGCTCGTTATACGCGACATTAACTTTTATATCGAAGGTGAGGGTTCTAGGATTCTTCTTTTTGCTTAGATCATTTGAAGTGTCGATTGACATACTATCGTCGTCATCGATCGACCTGGTACTCCCGTAATCGATCGACATGGCATCGTTGTCGTCGATCGACAGGTCCTCGGAAGTGAGACATACATTCCCGATGAATGAATCCGTTTGGTAAACATTTACAGTTGGTAAGAAATCATCGATAGGGACGTCGTTTTCTATTCTTATCCGGGAAAGATGTTCTGCAACTCCGTTTTCTACTCCTCTTTTATCTTTAATCTCGATGTCGAATTCTTGAAGTAGAAGGATCCATCACAGGAGTCGTGGTTTCGCATCTTTCTTTTGCATTAAATATTTAATTGCAGCGTGGTCAGTATGGACGATGACTCGCGAACCGACCAGGTATTGGCGAAACTTTTCATATGCATAAACTACAACAATCAGTTCTTTTTCTGTTGTTGCGTAGTTCCTTTGTGCCTCGTCGAGTGTTCGACTGGCATAATAAACTGCATGTAGCTTTTTGTCTTTCCTTTGGCCCAGAACCGCTCCTACAGCGAAATCGCTCGCATCGCACAAGATTTCGAAAGGAAGATTCCAGTCAGGTGCTTGTACGATGGGGGCGGTTATCAAAGCTTTCTTTATTTCCTCAAAAGACTTTACCCATTCTGGTGTGAAGTCGAATTTAACTTCTTTACAGAGAAGGGAAGTGAGAGGTCTAGCGATTTTGCTAAAATCTTGTATGAACCTCCTGTAAAATCCGGCATGTCCGAGAAAACTTCTCACGTCTCTTACGTTTGTGGGTGCCGGCAGACCGGTCATTACCCCAATCTTTGCCTGATCTACTTCTATACCAACAGCAGACACTTTATGTCCTAGGACGATTCCATCGTTATCCATAAAGTGGCATTTTTCCCAATTTAGAACGAGGTTCTTTTCTTCACATCTTGCCAAAACTTTACATAGGTTATCGAGACAGTTTTTGAAACTGGATCCATATACTGAGAAATCGTCCATAAAGACTTCTATGAAATCTTCTATCATATCCGTAAAGATTGACATCATGCATCGTTGGAAGGTGGCAGGGGCATTACAAAGACCGAAGGGGATTCTACGGTATGCGAATGTTCCGTAAGGGCATGTAAAGGTGGTCTTTTCTTGATCGTCAGGATGTATAGGGATTTGAAAAAATCCAGAGTATCCGTCAAGAAAACAGTAGTATTCGTGATTTGCCAATCTTTCCAAAATTTGATCAATTCAATGAAGGGTAAGGGAAAGTGATCTTTTCTGGTGGCAGTGTTTAGCTTCCTATAATCGATGCACATCCGATGTCCAGTCACAGTTCACGTGGGAATGAGTTCGTTTTTGTCATTCTTCACTACGGTGATTCCTCTCTTTTTCGGTATGACATGCACGAGGCTAACCAAATCGCTATCCGAAATCGGGTAAATGACTTCGGTATCTAGAAGTTTAATTATTTCCTTTTTAACAACTTCTTTCAAGTTTGGGTTCAGTCGCCTTTGGTGTTCCACTGACGATTTTGAACCGTCTTCTAGGTCAATCCGGTGCATGCACAGATCTGGAGAAATGCCAAGAATATCTTCAAGAGAGTATCCGAGGGCTTTCCTATATTTGCGTAGTTTATTTAATAACAAAGCTAATTCTCCATTGGTCAGGTTGGCGTTCACGATTACGGGGTAGAAATTTTTATAGAGAAAAGCATATTTGAGTCCAGTGGGTAGCCGTTTTAACTCAATTTTTGGTGCTTTTTCGGGATCCCATTCCTCCAAGGGGGATGGTTGTCGGTCTACAACTTTCGTTAAATATCGATCGACGTTGATTTCTGAAGTGTCATCCTCTATGTCATCGACGTTCGCTGTTTCCATACTCACGTCCATTAGTCGTGTGTATTCCTCAGTTCTACTGTCGACACTAAATGTTTGTCTTTCACTAGATGTGAGTATTTTCTCCAGAGGATCATCTGAGCACATGTTTATGAAAGATTCTTCAGTCAATTCACAGATATCACCCACATAGGAAGTTTGTTTATCGATTAAGGGTCGTCTTATCAGCTTATCCATGTCGAAGGTCATCAAAATGTTTCCAATGTTTAGAATTATTCTACCCTCCTTGACATCGATTATCGCACCTGCTGTAGCTAGAAACGGTCTACCTAAAATGAGGGGATCCTTTGGTTCATTTTGGTATTTCAGCACCACGAAATCCGTTGGGACGTGACAGTCATTAATCCTTATCGACACTTCGTCAAGCACTCCCTCAGGTAATCTAACGGATCTTTCGGCCAGAACCAGAGTTATTTTGGTAGGTTTGAACTTGTCGTATCCTAGGGATATTGCGACAGAGTGCGGCATGAGGTTCACGCTGGAACCTAGGTCACAAAGGGATCGAGGAAAACTTTTATTCCGTATGTTGCAATCCAGAACAAAGCTGCCCGGATCGGGTCTCTTGATCGGAGTTTCGCCTTGGATTATTGCACTTACTTCCTCTGAAACCATCATGACGCTGTGTTCAGCAGCTGGGAAGCTGTAGGATACCATGCCTTTTACATATTTCTTAATCGAAGATGATATTTTTATGGCATCACTTAGTGGCATTTCCAACGTGATTTTATCGCATGCTTTCTTGCAGATCGCTTTATCCAATTCTCGCTTAGTTTGCGTCTTGTTAGGAGGAAAGGGTGGCAAAGTCCTATACACTCTCTCTACCGCCGGCGTGGCAGGGGTCGAGTGTCGATCGACATTGTTTTCATTATGTCGATCGATATTTATCATAGTCGGTCGATCGACATTATTCCCTTCTTGTCGATCGATTTCCACATCTTCTTCCAACTCCTCCTCTTCTTCATCGAGGTTAATCGTTGCATTTTCAGCTTCAGGGGGTTTTTCTGCAGAAGTGATTTCTACAGCACTCGGGAAAGGCGTTTTCCGCTTCTTAGTAACACAACACAAACTTGGTGTCTCGGGTTGGTATCAGTTTTTCCATGAAGGAATCCTTTATCCCTTCTGACAAACTCAGCGTTATGCGCAACTTGGCTATCCAATTTCTTGACATGGTCATTCAAAGTTTCAAATTTATCATGTAAATCAGAATACACGGAATCCAATTTTTCATTGAGAACCGCACTCATTTTCTGCTGGCCTTTCAGAACTTGCTCCATCATATATTCCAGTTTGCTCTTATGAGTATGTTCTGCATCGTAGGTCCTTGTGAAGCTCATGTTTTGCTGCTGATCGGCAAGTCTTTGTTTGTGAAAGCTAGTTTCATCGATGAGGTCTACATACTCTTCTTCATCTCCTCCATGTAGAAAAGTCTGACTCTCATCGGTAAACCGAACTTGCTCATCTCCGATCACAAAAGCATGAACTAAATCTGACGATTCTTTCACCTCAGAAATCCGATCTCCATTCGAATTCTCGGCCATCTTCCTCCTCTCGAGATCAGTCTTCTTGGCACTAGTGCTAGACGCCACATTTTCAATGAGTCTCGTAGCTTCTTCAGGGGTCTTGGTTTTGAAGTTCCCTTGACTCGCAGCGTCCAAAGACGCTTGGTATGTCCAGTCGAGACCTCTGAAGAAAATATTAAGTAGCTGGATTTCGGGAAAACCATGGTGTGGGCAGTCTCGCTGGTAGGCTCTGAATCTCAACCAAGAAGCCTTAAAAGTTTCAGTGGTCCCTTGAGAAAAATTATAGATCTTATTCCTAAATTCCTCGGTTCGTGCATCTTCGAAGAAGTTGTTGAGGAAGACGCTTTTGATATTACTCCAGCAAGTCAAAGATCCTGGCTTCAATTGTTTCAGCCAGTGCCTCACATCTCCAGCAAGGGAGTGCGGGAAGAGTTTGCAAAATAGGTAGTCTTCAGAGACTCCATGCACCTTGATGTTAGACACAAAGTCCTCAAGTGCTTCGATATGGTCTATGGGGTTTTCATGAGGAAGACCACGAAAGGGGTGCTGACTTACTAGAGAGATATATTTAGGTTTCAGTTCAAAGTCTTCTCTTTGAATTGCTGGAGGATGGATCGCAGACCTGTTAGTGTAGAACCGATCAGGTCTATTGAAATCTCCAATAGGAATTGAAGCATTCAAAACAACTGCTATTCCAATAGGAATTGGAGCCCTATGTCTATAATTCATTTGGTTTGATGCATTGCATACTATACCTATTTGATCTCCTAGAACTACTTTTCCATTATTGAAATAGGTAAGAACAGACTTACCTGCTTCCGGCAAGATGGCGTCGATCGATATTGGTAGCAGAGTGTCGATCGACTTTTCTGTCGACCCGTCGCTCGATGTTGTTGTCTGAGTGTCGATCGATTTCGGGCCAAAATTCATGTCTTCCATCTTAAGTACCTGTGTCAGCAGGGAAAGAGGGAAAACTTTAGTAGATTCAATAACAAAATCTAGACTGTTTTCTAAACTTAATCTAATGGTAATAAGAAAGAGTCCCCGGCAACGGCGCCAAATTTGATATCACTCAAATTACCCTAAGGAGTGAATTACTCTCTCTGAAATAAGAGGTTCAGATGTAGTACTTAGGGATCGAATCCACAGAGACTCTAGGATTACACAATAGATTTATAGTATTTGAATTAAGGCTAGATTAGATGATTTATACGTTTTAAAGCAGTAAATGAATTGGTGAGCAAAATAATTGCTCGATTGATTTGATTTGAGGTTGTTAACAGTTGGGAGAATAGCTAGATTCAGGAATGTTCTCAGGCATGATAAGTAATACTTAAGTTGGGTCTTTAGGGGTTTATTGATATTAATTGTTCTTAAATTCAAACTAAGATATAATCTATTTGATCTAATCTAGATCTCGGATTTCAATTCTCGTATGTTAATCACGAGAAAGTGTCGATCGGTAATTTGTTATGAATATCGATCGATACACCTTTCAAAATATCGATCGACAGGGCTATCGCTTCGTCGATCGATACTTCTTCCAGAAAGCTTTACGGACAGGTTTGATTTATATTCTCTAACTCACTAGACCAACTCTCGTCAGTATCTAGTCAGTTAGATCATACTAGCTAATTTCAGGTATTGAGTCAAGCAATGGCTTGATCTCAATTAATCCTAAGATCTAAGTTCAAAAGGTGATCAATCCTAAACTTAGCTTTAAGAACAACTAGATGAAGAACTATATTTCTAAACACCCTAACAATTGTGTGTGTCAGTAATACATTTATCAACCTATTGAGAAACCTAAACCTAACAGCAAGGACTACTCAGACATATTCATGAAACACATAGTTATGATGGTCTGAATAATACTTAAATAAAATAATAAAAACATGATAGAGTAAAGAAACAAAGGGAGTTCAAGATTATTTCTTTACTTTGTTTGTCTCTTGAACCCTAAACCCTAAACCGAAAGCACCAAACCCTTTATCACACTTATATAATGGAAATAAAGTACTACTGCTTTATGACACTTATATCATGAGTTTTCCACAAAGGACCAGATGTACCAAAAAGAACGGCTTAATCGTAGTTCCAAAATACAATCATAACCAAAATAATGGGTTCGTCCTACCGCAAAATACAATGATATCCTAAATGAAAATAAAGGTTCCTCCTAGTTCCAAAAAACGGGATCCTCGTTACTAAGATCAGGGCACTGGTTCCATGCATGTAGTCTTCTCGTGACCTTCTTTAAAACACCTGGAACACTTATTCGCCTTCTTCTTTTTCCTCGGCCCCTCCTATAAACGAAAAGTAGTTAGAAATGGAAGGCGAACAATGCGTTTCCATAAATATTTATTTTTGTAAGTTATAAACGAAGGTTTTACCGGAATCTCTCTGGCTGACAGTTTCCTTTTAATGCATGGCCTTCCCTTCGTTCTTTTGGTCATTGGTGGAAAAAGCTGGAGCTTTAGTATATCTGCTGGAATATGGATATCCTTTGGATTTGGAACCAGTAGTATGATACCCTTAACTGTTTCAGACCAAGTATCTTTCACATGGTATTGTGAAACAAAAAACTATACTCCATGTTTCGATAAGAAGCAGCGGCAATAGCGTGTCGGCATGGCAGCCCAAGCATCTGGAATTCAAGGCAGGAGCAAGTTCATTTTTCCAAATCAACAGAAAAACCAAAACCAGTTGCCTTGTGTGTAACTTCGAATTCCCAAGTGGAACAAGGCAAAACAAGAAGGCCAGTACACAACACTAACTGTTCGACCAGTATTTGCTCGATTAATTTAGGAACAATTCCAGTCATTTTACTGATCTTGCAGTGCCTGCTCTCAAACCATCGAGTCAGCATCCGTCTAATAAACTCCATCAGTGCCAATATAGGACTATCACGGGGTGGCAGCAGCGCATGATTCAACGATTCAGCTATATTTGAAGTCATCATGTTATATCTCTTTCCTTCGAAATGTGAACGTGGCCATAACTTGCGGTCGATTTTTTCCAAATAATCCCAACATCTCCAATACATAAGCTTTATAAGCTCATAGAGCTTTTCAAACTCGGAAACTTTGAATGCCTCTCCGGCGTTGCCGACCATATCCTTCTGCTGCAGTCCTTTGTACTTTTCTGCCACGTTACACTTAAGGTGTTCAAGACAAATACCATGGTGTGCACGCGGATACCATCTCTCTTTAGCTGCAAATATTGCGGCGCATATGTCGGAAATTATTGTTAATTCACAGCTATCTTCTACAATTGTAGACAACCTTTCAAAAATCCGAGTTCTCGCTCTCAACTACTGCGAAAGCAATTAGGAATGCGCGGCAGTCTGCATCTTGCCTGCTAGCACTAAGCAAAACTCCTTTGTATTTCCCAAACATATGGGTTCCGTCCACCACAAGGACTTTCCGCAAATGCTTCCACCCATCGATACAAGCCTTCAGTGACATGAATGCATACTTGAACCTCGTTTTCCCTTCTTTATCAAGTTTTGTTTTAATATCAGTGATTATTTCAGGATTTGCGTACTTCAGTACGTGAAAGTATTGTTGTAGTATTTTGTAAGACATCTCCTATGTTCCTTGGGCAGACGCAATAGCTAGTTCTTTAGCTTTCCAAGCTTTCCAGTACGTGCATGTATAGTTGAATTCAGTTTGCAGTACTTCCGGCAGTTCCATAGCACAAGGTCCACATTGGAGTCTTTCGTATTTTGAGCGCAAAAGAGCTGCAAGCACTCTAGATGTTCCATATTTTTTGTACTGCCCTCAAACTTCAGATGTGCATACATGTCCCGAAATTGCCTTCTTCACAACATACGTAGGAGAATCACCCAGTTGCTTAGCCATTACCCTCCAACTACACTGTTTATCAACGCATTTTGCCGTCACGAAGCGTTTGCAATGCCTGAACTTGAACCTGCACACCTCCGCGAGTGCATAGATCGACATCGTCAACTTTAACTGCGCTTTATCCTTAAACATCCTTCCAACATATATATTCGAGTCCTCGTTACTGTAGTCGATATCCTGCGGCTGTAAACCGCTTCCTTCCATATCATTAAACACAGGAACTACATCATTATATCCATACATTTCCGAAAATTGTATCCCTTTCATGAAAGCCTCTCCACCCTGTACATCTATACCCTCGGTGACAGGAGGATTAACAAACAGATCATCTTCGAACACAGAGGTAGATGGAAAGTGTTTTCCTGGGGTGAATGCTTCTCCACCATCGGATGCTGTAGTTTGGGTGACAAGAAGATCAACAAACTCATCATCAGCTTCGATAACACGGTTTTGTTTGTTATATTGTTTCGGTGGAGTAACGAGAACAACATCATCACTTTTCCCGGTGGATTTTTCATCGGTGTGATTTTTGTACTGTTTTAGTGGTGAAACAAGAACATTAACAGCACCTTCGCCGGAATGTGTTTCGTCACTAGCACTGGTGGAATTACAAACTTTTGTAGTTGTTGTGAGAGGAGGAATATCAACAAACTCATCATTATCTTCGATCACGCGGTTGTGTTTTTTGTTTTGTTGTGGTGGTGTGACCAGAACAACATCGACACTTTCGACGGTACCGGTTTCAAAGGTCAGTGCACACCTTACTGTTTCAGAGGTAGATTCGGTCGAACGACGATAAACAAAATCTTCGTCGTGGTTTTGTTGGTTCCTATTTTTTGCTGGAGTTGCATGAACAACATCGACGCCTAAGCTGATATCAGTTTCTTTGGTGTACGCAACGTCAACGATTCGAGAGGTACATAAAAAATCTCTTTGATCATCTGTCATGTCTTCGTAACGTCTCATATTGCTACGATTTTTGCTAGATGAAGATCCACCAGTTGCCCTTGATCGTTGGCCTCTACCAGACGCCGGTTTTCCAGACCCTTGACCTCTACCACCCCTCGCCCCAGATCGGTCATAACCGTTAAGACCAGACCGTCCACCACCCCATCCTTTTGGTGGACATCCATTGAAATCGTCATCTTCGTCTGTCTCAAAATCTTTTCGAACGAATTCATGCCAGTAATTATAATCATAGTCGTCGTCATCTTCATCTTTGAGTTCATCTTCTCCAACATCATAATCCTTACCCTTTCCCTTGTTAACATCCATTTCTGTGTAACCAGCTTCATTCCAATGTCATCTCCTTTGTTTCCTCCTTTGCCACCTTCAATTTCTCCACAAGCCGCTTAAACGTTAGCCTGCTTGTTTTTTCTACGCTCCACTACTATCTGTTCTCCACAGCTATCTTGACGCATATTCTCTGAAGCCAGATTAACCCCACAAACGGCATCTACAGCTGCTCTACTATCCTTGGAACCTTCCACCAGTTCAGCCGCCTCTGAGTTTAATCCAATAGCTGCTTCAATGGCTTCTACTTGCCTTATTAATTTTTCATCATCGTCAACAATTCCGGCCGTTGCATTCATTTGCGTGAAAATATCTCGTTCAGACCTTGAAAATATCATTTCTCCTCCAACAATCTCTCGAAATGTGATGAAAACATTAAAAGATTTGTCTGTTCGGTGAAGAGCCTTGAATATTTTATAATCAGTGTCGGTTTCTATCTCCATTGGTGCGGCCCCTTTACCAACCATTTCACTGTCTCCATCAATAAGCCAATAGCACATTTCAACCTCTACTTCTCTTCCCAACAAACCATAGGCAGCAAGAATACTATCTTTCAACCCGTAAACGCCTTTGATTGTAGAGCAGTCAACCGCTCTACCCATTCTATCATTATCTATCTTGAAATCCCAAGCACCATTATCATACATTATCCACGGACCAGCCATACCGACAATGTGTGAAGTTGAGATTCCTATACCCCAACAAACAAGTAAAATTAAATTTGAACAATCAAAAACGCAGAGATTCGGTTATGTGGAAGGGAGATAACAGTGTACCTAATGTGCTGTTGCTACTGGTCGCCTGAGCTTTACCACCAAAACTTCCATCAGAGTCGCGCAAACCGCTATTAGTTTCCAACATTTCCAGATCTGGTGGATGCATTTGGGTGAAATGTTGTTCTTGTACTAGGGTTTCTTTATATTATCCACCAGTCTTGATTATGTCTCACAATTATCAATTAACCCCATCCACAACTTATTTTATCACTATAATCACATACCGTTGTACGAACAAGTTTTGGCGCGAAAAAGGGGTAAAAGTACCAAGATTTACCCAGGTGAAAAAAATTGTTTCACAACTACCATCGAAATTTAAAAAAAAAGGTCACGCCCCCGATCGGAGCCGCCGAGTTTCGCACGTGTGGGAAAGTCTTTGGGTCGACTTTCATAAGCCGAGAAGGTAAAGTTTTGTGGGTCAAATACATAAAGTTCATGGGTCAAAAGGTTAAAAGTGTCATCGATTATTTATCTCTCCACTAGGTGTGCAAAATGCAAATAAAAACTTGGGCCGACCCACTTCTACAATTAAAAACTAAACGCGATCCACTCCTATAACACACCCCTCAAATAATACATGTAATGACTAGAATAACTCATAAATTTTTGTAATTACTAGACTAATCTTTAAGATGAATGAAAGTACTAAAAAACCCTCGTCTAGAAGTTTCAGAAGGAGCGATATTAAAAAAAAACCTAAATTTCTCTCAACTTCTACAAGCTTCAAGCTTTCTCCTTGGAATGGCGGTGTCTGCCTCAAATCTGTCCGCAGCGAGACTGAGCAGGTCCATTGACGACGAATCTCTTGGAGTTCCAGCGAGCTGGGTGAAGAGGAGTCTATGGGATGGGTCAGATTTTAGGGTCTGCTGGGCTCTACAGTTTTAAGATGGAAGCGCTTTTAAGAAATGGTACAGTTTTGATTCATCGATTTGAGTTTTTCTAGGGTTCAAACTAGATTCCTCATTCTTTGTTTTGGCTTTAATTTTAGTGAGGGATATGGTGTATGATGGTGATTGATCTGTTTGATATGCAAGACTGCGGAGAGAAATGAAGGGAAGTGAAGAGATTCAAGTTGAAGATCAACCCATATCACCATTTGTATTCTTCTTTTAAAACAAAGAGGAAGCTAGCAGAATATGTTTCATTGTGTGGAAGAACATGTCAGGAGAGGTATCGGTGTATTCACAATCACTCAGCTCATAGTCGAGGCGTCCAAGTGATAATTGCTGGTGCTGGTGGTGCTTCTCACTTATCAGCTATGTCTTAAACATGAACTCATCGTGTCCCTAAAAAAATACTAGATTTTCTGAAATAAAAGGCTCTTTTCTAGGTATGGTTGCTTCACTCACTCCTTTGCATGTGATTGGTACTGTTGATACCACTCAAATTACCCTAAGAAGTGATTTATACTCTCTCAAATAAGAAGTCGAGTTGTAGTACTTAGGGATCGAATTCCCGGGGAGCTAGGGAACCTAAGAAATCTAATATGATTTGTTAAGCAGAATGTTTTTAATGATTTAAATGTAAATTGCAGTTTTTTAATCAAGCAAGTGTTTGCTCAATTGATTGGTTGAGGTTTTGGTGCTTAAAAAGAAATAGCTAGACTTAGGATTTTTATTCAGGAAACTTGGGATTATAATCCTACAGATGCCTAATGAGTTGCATGCATGATAATGTAAAGCTCAACTACTTAGTCAACAAGTCTATCAGCTTTCGCATGTTTAGACTTGTCTATTAACTAAATTTAAGGATCTCAACTATCGTTTGTCGATCAGTTAGAAAGTGTCGATCGATGATCCTATAGGGATATCGATCGATTCACCTTTCGCTCCGCCGATCGATTATTCAATAATGATATCGATCGATACGCTTCTAGTTAAGATTTATGCGCGGGTTGAATGGTATATGCTTACTAAGCTCACTAGATCAGCTCTCGCCTAACTCATAGCAAGAAACTTAGCTCAGATAGAATGTTTTCAGGATGAGAATGAAGCTCTTGCTTTTATCTATCAATCCTAGGGCAAGTTCTAGGTAGCTAATCTAGAAACA
>NC_027756.1:37749006-37754899 GCF_000695525.1 Brassica oleracea var. oleracea
TCTAACAATGGAACGCAAACAATTCATAACATCAATTAGGTAAAAAACCTTCATTAGAATAGTAAATAGATATTAATGAAGTTTCAATCACAAATTATAACTTTGGATATTCTCTCCAATCTATCAAAATCCTAGAAAACCTTGCTGTGAAAATAATAAAACAAGAAAACACAGAAACGCACACTTTGTCTCTAACATGGTGACAAAGCTTATATAATTAGGTTAACTCGTCAGGGGTAATCTTGTAAATTGGTGAAGACTTGGGATTCAAGTTGGCTGTGACCAAACGGGCTTTCTGCGCGCTTCGCTGTCGATCGATGTCAAGACATGAACATCGATCGATTATTCCTCTTCAATGCTTGATGGTCATCTCGGGTGCTTGCTCCAAATATCTCCAAAATGCTCTAAAATCATCACTTATCTCTAAATCACTCATGATCATATAAATATGCTAAATAGACTCTATAATATAATAATTAGTAGTTAAAACACTTATAAACCATGGATAAAAGTGGATCAAATCCATGGTCTATCAACTCCCCCAGACTTACCATTTTGCTTGTCTTCAAGAAAAACAAACAGCCGGTCTCTCTGAAAGAGGTTTGAAAACAGCAGGGACTCACATGATTTTAAACTTAGAATCATCACCTCTACAATATTGCAATCCACATCTAAAAAGTCCTCAAAAGCACATTATACCATATTCTAGCTTAGCAACCAAGTTCATCTAGCCAACAACTTAGAAAATCTTATCTGACATTCCCCTCTACCAACCTTATTTCTTAGCATAAATAAAAGTATAGGCTTTACCTTGGGGGTATCGATCACTGGATGCAAGGACTTTCAAACAAGTATCTGGACCTGCAGGTAAACATTAGTTCATATCCTCTCTCTACTAATTTTTTCTCTTAGTCAAAGTCTGCTTATATTTGCAAAATCATTGACCAAGATTGGATAGGCTTCCATGAATCAGTCCTGATTGACTGAATAGAAATCCTAAGTCTAACGTCTCCCGTATCAATCCTTAAAACACAATCAATCAACTGAACAATTACTGCTTATTTACTGCCTTAAAACTATTCAATCTAGCTTAACTATATAACTAAATAGATCTATTGTGTGCCTTAATGGTGGTTGCCACCAAGTCTTGTTCACTTCTTTTTGACCTATATCCTAGGATTATTTGTGACGCAAGCCTTAATGGTTGTAGCCACCAAGTCCTGTTTGAATTCCTTCCTAATAAATCTCTAATAGATATATATTATAATTTTTTTTTTTTTTTTTATCTATCTATCTATAATTCGAAAATAGAGAGAGAAATGGCGATAAATCTATCTACACAAGGCTTTACCTTCCAGACTTGTTTGAAGAATCTGATTCCATGTATACCAAGCCCCAAGACAAGCAGTTGTGTCAAGTTTAGTGTTGGAGGTCAATTTGGTTCCTTCAAACAATCTCAGCAAGTGTGAATAGTTGAAAGGTTGATCCACTTTAGTATCTTTAGTACTATCTGCAATCAGTAAGTCTAGAATGGTGCTAAAGAGTGGTTAGATAACAAACAAAAATCTAAAAGTTCATTATCCTCTTCTTGACTCAATAAAAACTTTTTGAAAAATGTTTTAATAAGACTCATAAATAAATTACTATCAGTAAACTTCCCCCAGACTTAAACTACACTGTCCCCAGTGTAATTTCAGTCGGAGTTATGGTGATAACTAAATCTTAAGGACTCAATGTAACAAGTTAGAACGATATACCATACTGGAATGGATGTCGACCAATGTAAGGATGTTGATATCGGTTGTGGCAGGTAAGGCAATGTCGATCGATGTCGACCAATGTAAGGATGTTGATATCGGTTGTGACAGATAAGGCAATGTCGATCGATGTCGACAACTTCTCGTCGGTCGATACTCACGGCAATCGTCTACTCGGATTTTTTTTTTATGACCTGCAATAATTAAAAACCAACATAAATAGTATATTAATAGAAACTAAATAAATATTACCTAATAGTGGGTTGCCTCCCACTAAACGCTTTGTTATAGTCATTTAGCTTGACTTTTGGAGGTGATTGGGCTGGTAGTGTTGAAAACTGGAACTTGTTGGAAAACAAGTATCCATCTCTTGTATGCGCTTGTGGAACCATGTACCAGTGAAGTCTCTCATTGCTTCATCCCCTCTGCGCAATTTTTCCTTCATTATTGCAGTTGTGTTTTCCATTCTCTGCAACCTATCTCCAAGACACTCAAGGTTGAACTGATGTCTTATAAGTGTGGCGTAAGTGTCAGCTGAGATCTCCTCTCCATGGTACTGTGTGTCAGACATGTCTGATTTCACCTTTGGTACTAGCCGGCCTCGGTTTGTAGCTTCGTCGACCGATGTCTGTCTACGAATGTCGGTCGATATGTTGTTGCGTCTGTCGATCGATGCAGATGCTTCTGGTCGACGGGCAATGTAACTCTAAATCTTCACCAATTCCCCTTGTATAGCTTCAATCTTGGAAGTTAAAGCACTAATGCTAAGATCCATTGGGAAGTAGATGTCATCACATCTCCCATCTAGCCTCTCTTCTGAAGTGTCCAGAGCTCTATAGATCTCTGCTATTAACTGATCTATCTATTCTCTGGTGTAAAAATGTTGTTGAGACTTCATCGGAGGTGAGTGTGGTGGACTGTTGTCGACCGATGCTGGTGAGCGTTGGTCGATCGATGTTGGTAAGCGTCTATCGATCGATGCATGTTGTCTTTTGTCGATCGATGTATGGCGAGAAGCGTCAGTCGCTTGATGAATTTTGGCTATGTCTTGCCTCATCTCTTCCATGCATGTAGTTAACCAACCGATGCTATCATTCAGTGGATGGTAGACACCATCAAGCTTCATCCGGAAATTACCTTCATACTTCTCTTGGGCTCCACAGATTCCATAAAAAATCTCATTGATCTCGTCCTTGGTGTAGATCTCTGGTACCAGCTTGGTATGTGTGAATAAGCTAGCATGTTCAGGAAGACACATGTAGCTTGGCTCATTTCTCGAATCTATTTCCAGAAGTCTTCTTATATCTCTGTTGTGAACACGAATGGTGCGTCCCTCTATATCTCTGGCGTATTCATGATCATCTCTGTAGACTCCATACTCATTTTTCTCTTCCGAGTAGAAGTTCCTGGTACCGTAGAAATCAAAGGCCCTTCTCCCGAATTCTGGACGTCTGTCGACCAATGTTGGGACGTCAACGTCGATCGATGGTCGAGTGGGATGGCGAGACCTTTGTTTGAAGCTTTTGTCTATGCCACCAGCTGTGTCATAGAACTCTTTTGTATCCTTCTGTTGGTATTCTGGAATGTTGCGTTTATGTACAAACAAATTTTCTGCTCCATTGGCTGTCTGAAGGATGTCTGCAATATCTTTTCGATATACGTTCAGTATACGTCTGTCTATTGCTCTTGCGTAGCCATCTGGGTTCATGAAAACACCAAATTCGTCTGGAGTTAGATACTTGTTATCAAATTTATCTTTTTCGCTTACAGTGGTGTTTGGTTTAGAGCGGGTGTCGATCGATGTTGTATGAGCAACGTCGATCGATGTTGGAGGGTTGATGTCGATCGATGGACGGCTTGCTCTGTCGATTGGATGGCTGGATCGTGTTCGTCCCCAAGCAGGTTTTGATCGAAGTTGACATGTTTCATCGCGTCTTTGCATGTTGAGAAGTTCCTCATATGTGATACCTTCATGTAGTTCGTCTTTTCCTGGCTCATACATTGATATTTCTACTGCATAGCTTTCGTGATGGTGATCATCTGCCCAACTTCCAATCGAGTAGTCTCCTTCTCGCACACGGTCGACTTCTGCATCGATCGATGAGTAGTTGGCTATGTCGGTCGATGCTTGTTTCCAGTTTCTCTGTTGAGGTTGAGTATCGATCGATGGTGAGCATATTATGCCGATCGATGGTGCATTCCTTTTCCAAGAGGAATGATGTAGAAGTGTATCTTCCTCATCAAGGATGGCTTTGTACTCAGTAGCTCGTTCATCCTCATAGTCTTCATCATACTCTTCTGTATGCATGTTTTGTCTGTGTATGCGGCAATAGTGGAGTTGTAGTAGTCGTTTTCCCAATCGTCTGGACTACTATCGACCGATTCTTCCTGTAGTGTGTCGGTCGATTTCTGATGGCCACTGTCGATCGATGTTGCAATGTGAGTTTCGATCGACGCCGAGTGTTTTGTCTCGTATTCCACTCCACAGTGGCAAGCTGCAATGATTCTTGGATCATTGATTCTCCTGGAGGACGTCTGTGGCTTCTTGACTGGGATGGGGTCGTAGTGGGTATGAGGATCTATGAGCGTCAAGCACAACTGATTGGATTGCAGGTTGCATACTGCTCTTACTGTTGACAAGAAGGCACTCCCAAGAAATAGAGAAGAGTTCCAGTTTAGCTTGATGTCCAGGACATGGAAATCAACTGGAACTAGGGCATTACCAATCTGCACCTCTAGGTCTCTCACAATTCCTCCTGAATTCATCTGAGAACACTCCAAAAAATTGAACAATTCGTTGCAAGGATCCACCTGCAGACCAAGATGGTCTGCCATAACCTTAGGTAGGATGCTGACTGATGCTCCTGTGTCGCACAAGGCATGTTGGAATTCAGTATCCTTCACCGTGCATGGTATTGTGAATTGCCCAGGATCACTCTTTTTCTTCAATGTAACCCTCTTCCTCATCTTTTCTCTAGCTTCACAGAACATTCTTTTGATGTCTTCTTCTTTCTCCCTTGTCTCTCTGAAGAACATCCACAATCTGTGAGTATAATAAGCCTCCTCGAACGGCTTATCTATAGGAATCCTGAAGACTCTTTTTCGGAAACTTTCATTTTCCTTATCATTGGCCCCCCTCTTCAGATGCTTCTCCACTTTTTCCTTTATTTTCCTTAGGGTTCTTCCCATAGGAACCCTATCGACTTCCCTCGAATCTTCTCCATCATCTGAAGGTATCCTGACGGTCTCTGGTGGGTTTTCTGAAGGTTTGGGTTTGGGCCTGAGTGTGTTAAGATGTGCAACATCTATCTTTGGCATCTGCACTCGATACGTAATAGGTGCTCGTCGATCGATGGGCCCTAGAGGTTGTCGATCGATGTCGACATCTGTTTGTCGATCGATGGGGGTAGCAGCATGTCGAGCGATTCTGACGTTATCAGGGTTGGGAGGATGTGGGTGTTTTGCTGCGAACTCCTCGTGAGTCAGAATCCTCGCATCATTGCAAGATGCGGTTGACTACGTTGGTGTCATCGATCGATGCTCTCGAGATCCTATCGATCGATTTGGACTGGGGACCGTCGATCGATGTTCATGGTCCGGCGTCGATTGACACCAGTGCGATCCACCGAAGCTCATCAGACTTTCTACTTCGAAATCTCCTTCTTGCAGCTTCTCTTCCTTCACCACTTGCAAGAAATCATCCCCAATGATGGCATTCACGTGGTTTTTCGTCACATCATCTCCTACCCCTCTTGTCAAGGCTTCCTGCCTCTTAACAGCTTCTCCTGTCTAAACAACCTGCATCTCCAGCTTCTTCACATGGGTGCTCAAAGTTTCAAACTTTGTGTTCAGGTTGGTGTAGACAGAATCAATCTTCCCATTGAAGTCCACTGTCATGCGCTGCTGTGCCTCAAGAACCCTATCAAGCATCTCTTCAATCTTGCTCTCTTGAGTAGGCGGCAGTGGCTTCTGGTAGTAGGAATTTCCATAACTCCTATTGTTGTTATAGTTGTTGCTGCAGGGTTTCTGGTACTCCAACTCTGGTTGAAATTTCTCCTATTTCCATTGGAGTTTCTGTTTCCACCCTGCTTTCCAGAACCTTGGAATCCAGTTCCACCAATGAAGTTCACCTCTTC
>NC_027756.1:37754965-37756976 GCF_000695525.1 Brassica oleracea var. oleracea
AGAAGCTTGTGAACACTATCCAGCTTTGCCTTCACCTCATCCATCTGATCATTCCCAAGGATGGTGGCAGACTTTTTCCTCTCAAAATCAGTGTTCTTGGTGCTGTTGCTAGATGCTAGGTTTTCGATGACCTTTACTGCGTCCTCTGGATTCCTGGTGTTGAAGTTCCCATTGCTGGAAGCATCAAGAGCCATCTGGTACTGCACCGCGCTGCCTCTGTAAAAAGTATTGAGAAGCTGTACTTCATTGAATCCATGGTGTGGACAATCTCTCTGATAAGACTTGAATCTGATCCAAGAGCCTCTGAATGATTCTGCAGGACCTTGATTGAATGTAGCAATCTTACTTCTTAAGTCTTCAGCACGTGCTTCATCAAAGAAATTGCATAAGAACAGGGCCGGACCTAGGCTTTTCAAGGCCACAAGCCGAAACAAAAAAATGGCTGGAAAAAAAGACTCAGTATTCGAACCGAGGTCTTCCTAAAATTCTCTAGTACATGATGACCACTAGACTATAGACAGTTCTGATAAGAAAGCGGCAGGTTAATTAGTTAATCAAATAGCGGCCGGAAGCATGGGCTTCTTTCGTTTGGGCCCAGGGCCGGCTCTGCATAAGAATGCATTCTTGAGGTCGCTCCAGGATGTGAGAGATCCTGGGGATAACTGCTTAAGCCAATGCGAAGCTTCTCCAGCAAGAGAGAACTTGAAGAGCTTGCATAAGAGATAATCCTCATGGACTCCCTTGACTTTAATAGCAGATATCAGATCCTCGAACCTCTCTAGATGGTCCATAGGATGCTCGTTGAATAATCCATGGTAGGCTATCTACCCCACGAGTGTGTAGTACTGCGCCTTCAACTCGAAATCCCTCAGAATAGTGGGAGGACGAATGGCTGATCTGTTGGTGTAGAACTGATCTGGACGGTTGTAGTCAGCCAATGTTTTGGGTCGCGCAGCCTCATCTACGGGTAGAGTAGTTCCTGTAGCATTAGCATCAGACTCCAGGATTGCAGCCCCCTGAGCATCTATCCTCTGACCTGCTGCATTACGCAGATGACCCTCCTGGTCATGCAGGTCTCCTCTCTCATCTCGTACAAGTATCAAAGTCGCAATCATGTCTCGCAGCTCAGTATCGATCGATGTCCGGGCTGGAGTATCGATAGATGCCGGTTGGAAGATGTCGGTCGATGGAAGATGAGTGTCTTCAGTCGACGGTGGTGAACGAGTATCGATCGACGGGACTAGTGTCTGGGTCGACGGTGGTTGAACGAAATCGAGCGACGAACATGTGTTATTGTCAATAGATGAGGAGCGCGCTTCTTTGCGGATTGAACTCTCCAAACTTGCAGGTGCTGGTGAGAATGGCAGTTGAGTTTCCTTGTTGCTTCTATTACTGATGGGCATGTACCTGAAAATCAAAGAAAAAATATTGTGTCAGAAACTTAACAAATATTAGATTGAATAGGCGATCAAAACTCCCCGGCAACAGCGCCAAATTTGATACCATTCAAATTACCCTATGGAGTGATTTATGCTCTCTAAAATAAGAGGTCGAGTTGTAGTACTTAGGATCGAATTCACAGGGAGCTAGGGAACCTAAGAAATCTAATATGATTTGTTAAGCCGAATGTTTTTAATGATTTAAATGTAAATTACAGTTTTTTAATCAAACAAGTGTTTGCTCAATTGATTGGTTGAGGTTTTGGTTCTTAAAAGGAAGTAGCTAGACTTAGGGTTTTTATTCAGGAAACTTGGGATTATAATCCTACAGATGCCTAATGAGTTGCATGCATGATAATGTAAAGCTCAACTACTTAGTCAACAAGTCTATCAGCTTTCGCATGTTTGGATTTGTCTATTAACTAGATCTAATGATCTCAACTATCATTTGTCGATCAATTAGAAGGTGTCGATCGATGATCTTATGGGGATGTCGATCGATTCACCTTTCACTCCGTCGATCGATTATTCAATAATGATATCGATCGACACGCTTCTAGTTAAGCTTTATG
>NC_027756.1:37757009-37768090 GCF_000695525.1 Brassica oleracea var. oleracea
CCTTACTCATAGCAAGAAACTTAGCTCAGTTAGAATGTTTTCAGGATGAGAATGAAGCTCTCGCTTTTATCTATCAATCCTAGGGCAAGTTCTAGGCAGCTAATATAGAAACATGCATTAATGAACAATCCTGATGATAATTACCACAACTCAGTAATCTATAGTTGGGGCTAATCCCTCCTAACCTATTTAAACCCTAAAATCTAACAATGGAACTACTCAGACATGGCAAACAATTCATAACATCAATTAGGTAAGAAAACTTCATTAGAATAGTAAATAGATATTAATGGAGTTCCAATCACAAATTATAACTTTGGATATTCTCTCAAATCTATCAAAATCCTAGAAAACCTTGCTGTGAAAATAATAAAACAAGAAAACACAGAAAATCACACTTTGCCTCTAACATGGTGGCAAAGCTTATATAATTAGGTTAAAACTCGTCAGGGGTAATCTTGTAAATTGGTGAAGACTTGGGCTTCAAGTTGGCTGTGACCAAATGGGCTTTCTGCGCGCTTCGCTGTCGATCGATGTCAAGACATGAACATCGATCGATTATTCCTCTTCAATATCGACCGATGGTCGAGCTCGATGGGCATCTCGGGTGCTGGCTCCAAATATCTCCAAAATGCTCCAAAATCATCATTTATCTCCAAATCACTCCTGGTCCTATAAATATTCTAAATAGACTCTATAATATAATAAGTAGTTAAAACACTTATAAACCATGGATAAAAGTGGGTCAAATCAATGGTTTATCAACTGTTTCTGTACATGCTTACCCGTTTGGATGGAGTTGATTCACTTCTCTCCATCGTTCACATATGTACACACTGCTTCATGTTTTACTTAAGCTATTAATTGCTTGCAGTTCTCAAACCTTTATCTTCTTTTTTGGTTACCAAAGATGCCTAGGAGTGTTCCTGTCGCCACAGTTGCAATTAACAACTCCACCAACACAGCCTTGCTTGCTATCCGGATGCTGGGGATCTCTAATACTGATCTCGTCTCAAGGTTCTTCTTATTTTTATCTTTTGCTACATAGTCAGAGTGAACAAGAATGAATAAGACTTGTGGGTTTCCTTTGGTTGGTCAGGATGAGTCAGTACCAGAAAGACATTAGAGAGGAGAACATGGTTAAAGGAAAGAAACTTGAGCAACAAGGCTGGGAATCATAACTGAACCAATGAATAATATTGCTGGTCAGAACTCCTAATGGTTACTGGCAAGAAGATCTTGTTGAGGAGAGTTAGTATCAGTTCTTGAGTTGTTGTTGTCACCGGTATATGTAGTTCCCTAAGATCAGAGAGTTAGTATCAGATCTTTATTACTACTATAAGTGACTTTAGCAATAAAAAATCCATAAGATTATTGGTTTTTTATATAAAATGACAAATGCAATCAGTCGCCAAAGCCACCGTTTACTTTTTGTCCTAGTTATGATGTTCACAAAATCATCGTACAATAGAACTCCACAATGAAAGAAATGAAAGAAGACAATTTGATAAGGAAGTAAAAACAGAAGAAAAGAGATGATGACAGTTACCAAAAAATTACCTAATTCTGATCCCTGGACCTTTTCTACATGTGTTTTAGGACTCTTGTAGGCCTGGGCGTTCGGGTCTTCGAGTCGGGTTCGGGCCGGTTCCTTTCGGATCCGGGTCTTTTCGAGTCCTAAATATTTAGACCCAATAGGTACTTAGAAATTTTTGGTTCGGGTTCGGGTCGGTTCTTCTCGGGTCCGGGTCGGTTCGGGTCTATAATTAAAATACCCATAAAATACCCGTAATTTTTCGGGTCCATATCGGGTCCGGGTCGGGTTCGGGTATTTAGGATCTGAAAAGGACATGATATACCCAATTCCATCAACTTTAGTTGAATATTTTTCATATATATCTAAAATTTTACAAAACAACTTAAATGAAACTATTAATAATTAAAATAAAACATTTTAAAACTCTAAATTTTACATTTTAAAGCTTTATATTACTTTAAAAATGTTAAAAAATAATAACAAATGTTGTTAACAAAAGATATTTCAACTAAATCATAAAATAATATATATAAAATAGAACACAAAAACATCATAGTTTTAGATATACATGTTTTTAAGTCTGGTACAAATCGGTTCTTATCGGGTCGGGTCTATTCGGGTCGGTTCTTTTCGGATCCGGATCTATTCGGGTCGGTTCCTTTTCGGTTCCGGTTCTTTCGGGTAAAAAAAATTTAGATCCAAAAGGTACTTGTAAATTTTCGGTCCGGTTCCGGGTCGGGTATATTTGGGTCGGTTCCGGTTCGGGTTTTCGGGTCCAGGTTAAAATGCTCAGGCCTAGACTCTTGCATAAATCATATTTGTAGCAGATCCCTGGACCTCTTCTACATGGTCTGGTGGCATCCCGTATGTGCTAAAGTTTTCATCATCGGATGTTGCTCCATCAGAATCATCACAGTAATCGAATCGATCACCCTCTTCGTCTGTATCTTCTTCATCATCTCTTTCTATGGGTTGTTTCTGATCTTCGCCGGCTCTTTCCCAACATTTTTTTTTCACTTTAAACTCTACACATACTCGAACATTCTCAACTTTGCAAAGACCCAATAATGCATGAAACTGCCTATCATTTCCTATTTTCACATGTGGTGTATCGATGCTTTGTCTATGTAGATTCCTCTTCGGCAAAACGTACCTTAGTTCCAAATCGTTTTCTGCAAAATCAACTCTGTAATCCTCAAGTATGATTTTCACAAAATCCTCAAATCGAGTGTCTTCATTCGCAGCAACCAATATGCTCACTCGCTCATTATCTATTTCAAATAACCACTTAGTTTTCTCAACTTTCTACTTTCCATAGACGAGAATTATGTGTTCCATTACTCACTCCTCAATATGAATTAAAAGATGCAGTTGTAGATCACCATGAAAGTGGACCACGTGTTGTTGAATGAAAGGTAACAGGAAAAAGATGACAAAGAACGTAAAACCTAAATTGAGAAAGCGTGGTTGTAATCTCTTAGCTTAAACCAAGGTTCCAAATAGGTTTAAATTAATTTAAACCAAAAATAACCCTAAACCAAATTTCAAAATTAATTAAAACAGAATTCAATCAATCTAAACCGGGATCCAATTTAGATTAAATCGGAATTTATTTGAATTTACACAGAAATTATAATTTCGTCCCACTCTAGTAATTAAAATTTATTTAAAAAGTCTGCCGCCAAAGACGGCAATTTCAAAAATCTGCCACCAAATAAATACAAAAATCGATTGAAAATTTAAATTGGGTAAACATATCTATCATAAAAATTTATGTCTATTACCGACAAACATATCTGTCTCAAAACTCTGACTACTTCGAAAAAAATCTGATTACTTCAACAAATCGGTTACAACATATGACAGACTAAAATAGATAAATCTATCGACAATATTAAATCGACCATACAAATATGCTAGCTTCAAAACATATGTCGTAACATAAAAGTCTGCCACAAAATACATGGCAGATATAAATTTTACAACAGTTTAATTTAATAGATTTATTTTTCGTTAAATAAATCTGCCATCAGAATTTTTTTAATAATTTTAAATGACACTTTTGTAATATGACTTTTTATCATAACTATAGTCAAGGGTATTTTCGATCATAAAATATTTTTGGTAATTTTAAACTTTCAAGAATTATTTTAGTAATTTCTAAACTAATTTGACTCATTCTAGTAAATTTCTCTTATTTTATTTACTTCATTATTTTTTACTCTTATATCAATTACTTTGAGTTGAGTTGCCTCCTTCTGATCACACTGTATGAGATCCCTATCAATGTATTAATTTTCAAAATAAACCTACAAAACCCAATTTGAACCAACAGCCCATTTGAATCCTCGAAAGAATATTGTTGAAGCCATGGACCGAATAAATATATTTTTCTGAATAAAAAGGATTTAGAGTCTAGAGAGACTGATGATGTTTCTTATGATCGAGTAGTGTAGATTCTTCTATTTCGTATTTTCAATCTCAAACCGAATCAAGAAAAAGAATGGTTTGTTTAATTCAGACGTTTCTGTCTCAGACTTAACTTAACCGAAGAACAAAAATGAAAATAAAGTGCAAAGGGGACCCTATGCTCGATCATAGAGAGTTGTTCTTCGAACTATGATGTGATCGTGTGACATCACCTTGACATATACTAGTGTCATCAACCAGTAAAAAATATGTCCCAACTCCCAACTAAAGAATTGCCACTACCGAGCAGACTTAATCAAAATGCTATGGGCTTGCAGATTAGTTTTGAACTTTTGATTGAAAATAGGGTACCCTTGAAAATATGGTTGTTAAGAGAACAATTTACAACACATTACAAAATAATTGTAACGCCTCATTCCTTCATACTCTTTACTTTACAAAACAATATGAAGCCCACCACCACAAAAGCCAGATGTCTGTCTCTCTCGCTCCCAACAACCACCGCACTAGCCTCGTCTCTATTTCTTCTCCCACTACCAGATTTTCGGTGTCACTTTCTAAAGATAGAAAACATAAATGTAATTAATAAAAAGAAACTAGAGTTAAATTTTACTATAGTTTAATCGTTAGATTCTTATTTGTTACACGTGAAAACTCTTAAGCAAACTTATTTCTACAACGTGTAGAAATACTCTTAATCCTTATGTGAATATAGGATGCTTAAACCCTATTCACATTTGTCTCTCTGAAAGAAAAAAAAACCATATTCACATTTGTATGTTTTTCTTATCTTCACATTGTCAATGAAAATTACCTCTATTCTTTTCTTCACGCGGTTTCCTAAGGTTAATAATGATAAAAAGAAATTGAAAAAAAGTTTGGACAGGAAAAGAAGAGAAAGCAACCTTTGTTTGTATCTATTATGATTTGTTCTTATTTGTCATGTGACTGCAAATACACACATATCTACATATATTTACATATATAAATATATAAAAGAGATGATAATCTAATAGAGGCACCCACTTGGATTCAACAAACTGTTTCTTAGGTTTTCATCCTCTCCCAAAAAAGAACATAGATTTTGAGATCCAAACAGATATGAGAGACACCAACAACACAAGAGAAGGAGAGAGAAGCGGTTCTTCAAAACACCAACCACAAGAAGCTCATATGTCTTTGAAGCTCATAGATTCATGTCTGAGGCTAAGCGTGATTCCTCTCAGTGTTGCAACCATCTGGTTAACTGTCACTATTCACCAATCCAACCCTGACTATGGCAATCTAGACTACAACTCCATCATGGGTCTCAAGTATAAACTCGTTAATTTCTTTCATTTTTGAGTGATAATCATATGTATTATTACTATTTAGTTGTTATCAAGTATACTCCGTCATGACTCTCAACTGTACTCTTTGATTTCTTTCATTTTTTTTCTGTAAACTAAAACTTCTTTCATTTTTCACTATGGCAAATTTATTATTGTTTAGTTGTTATTGTTTAGTTTGTTATTTAGACTAATTGATTTGCTCTCTGCAGATACATGGTTGGTGTTAGTGTCATATGTGGTATTTATGCTCTGCTATCTACTATTTCTTCATGGGTCACAAATTTAGTCTCCAAAGCTTGGCTCTTCTTTGTCCCTGACCAGGTTTTTCGACTTCTTAAATCTATTTATCCGCTCTCTTTTTTTTTTTCTCCCAGTCATTAACACAATCTAGTATTCGATTTCTTACACAAGTGAACAATTCTGTGTGTAAAGGTCTTGGCTTATTTGATGACCACATCGGTAGCAGGAGCAACAGAGATAGTGTATTTACTTAACAAAGGAGAGAAAACAGTGACATGGAGTGAAGTTTGTTCTTCTTATCCACACTTCTGTTCAAAATTCACAATTGCTTTGGGGCTTCATGTCTTTGTTCTCTTCTCCTTCTTATTTCTCTCTGTTATTTCTGCTTATAGAGCTTTTAGTGTCTTTGATCCACCCTGTGATTCTCAAACCAATGGTCATGCTTAATTAGTCAGTATTGAATCTTGTTTGCAGCTTTGGAGTCCACATTTATTTCGATGTTGCTAGTGTTTTGACTTTCTTCTCAAAGTAATATGACTTGTTTTACCTTTTCTTTTTTCTTCATTTAATGTTGTTTTTATTATTCAAATGGGTGTATATAAATAAATCTCGTAATCTGACAATGTTTGACAAAAGATGATGGCCTGCACTTGGCAATTTGTAAAGTGTTTAGTGACCTCAAGGCATGGTGCAACGGTGTTTTATCGACCTAGCTTAACAGACATACGGCCCATACCCCCAAATTAAGTATACTTTTATCGAGAGGTTCTCGTATTGTGAACTATAGTGATAGAAACTTAGGATCATCACTACATTGGATTTTTTTTTGAACTTCCAAAACTCTTTAATTACTTGGTAAGTAATACATTAGAGACAGATATAATTGGTTTCAATTTTTTTTTGGTGTACGTGTTAAAATTCATACCATTTTACACAATAGAAAAGAAAAATATAGACTACGGTTGAGGTGTTACAAAACAAAAAAGACTACGGTTGATTTAATGTTATGAGTTTGGAATTTGATTTGTTGAGAATTTGGCTGGTAAAACTCTGATTGGTAACTATGGTTCGTTAACTAGGGGTGGACACTTTACCCGATACCCAAAGCCGCACTCGAATCCGACCCGAAAAATCCAAACCGAAATCCGAACCGAAGTAGCAAAATACCCGAACGGATATTAAGTTATGAGAGATTGGATACCGAATCCGAACGGGTAATATCCGAATCCGAACGGGTAATATCCGAACCCGAATGGATATCCGAAAATAACCGAACATATATATACTTACCCTTATATTTCTAGTTTACATCTCTATCTTTTTTAAAAAAAATATTTGTATTGATGTTACACATACTTTAAGATCATAAATATATATATATATATATATATATATATATATATATATTTATATGGAGAAAATGATTTGATATTCATTGAAAATGCATGTCAAACTTTTTGTTTCATGTATTAACAAAAGTTACATTCAAAGTTTAAAAACAATACCAAAATTAATATCTATTTGTTTTCGAAATATTATCTTCAAACCTATTGATCATTCGATCTATAAAAAATAAAAAAATCAGTTAAGCGAAATCCATATTTTTAAATACAAGAAACTTTAAAATGAAAAAATTAATTTTTTTCTTTTAAAATCTAAATATCCGAACCCGAACTAAAAATACCTGAACCCGACCCAAAGTACAGAATTACCCGAACGGGTTCTCTATCCCTATACCGAAATACCCAAAAATCCGAAATACCCGATCCGAACCCGAATGGGTATCCGAACGTCCACCCCTATCGTTAACTATGGTGATTAGGTCCTTCCAATTTGTTCCTAAATTCTGATACATTGAATGATGTAGCATATTATCCATTACCCAAATCGTTGATTCTAATTCTGAATGCAAAGTTAATTTCTGAATTTTTTTTTTTGATGATCCTGGTATCCAGAGCCCCGAGAGGATCCGATTAGCACCAATGACCGTCCACCGGAGCTTAGCCGGGGAGCCCGCCGAGGCATCCAGAAGAGCTGGTGATCACCCCATGTAAATTCCACCAGTGGCCACACGTTAGCAGGCTTCTCCGTATTGGGCTCGAAGGTCTCTCAAGATAATCACTTCCCAGCAGCACTCGAACCCATGACTTCCCAGGTTGAGTTTAACCACTGAACCACTAACACGTGGTTAATTTCTGAAATTTTAGTTTTATCAGATTCTGAATTATTATATTTATTCCTAAGTATGCTGAATTCTAGAGTTTTTTTTTTAGTTTTGGATAAAACTTTTATTTTTATACAAGATTAATTTGATGAAGAAATTGTAGATGTGCCTTGTTCATATTTTATAACTAGCAAAAGAAGTTTATCAATTTAAAATATAAATTTTGTGTATGTCATGATAATATTAATTAATATTTCCGAATCATTTTCGACAAAAATCGTCGGTCGAAAAAAATCGTCGGAATTTCTTCAGGTTTTCTGATGAATTTCTGACAAAATTCCGACGGAGAAATTTCCGACGGAGAAATTTCCGACGGATGAATTTTCGAACGAATATATTTCGACGAAATTTCGACGGACAAAGTTCCGACGAATAATATCCGTAGGAAATTTTGTAAACTATTAAAAATAAAACAAATTTTATTTAAAATATAATATTTAAATTAATTAATTACTGAAATACAAAATTTAAAAATCATTTATAATAAATATTTTAATTATTGATGTATAAATAAAATAAAATTTAAAATTAGAAAACCGTTTTTTGTTTATAATAAATGTTTTTATAAATTTTTAAAAACATAAAATATTTTATAAAATTTTAAGACAAAGAGAAAACATTTTAATAAATTTTTAAATTTTTTTTGTAATTGAAACCGTTTTCTAAAAATTGAAATCTTGGCGATCTTCTCTATCTAATGAATGGGGACAAAAAACTTTTGTCGATTGAAAAGGTTTTAAAAAAAATTTTAAAACATTTTGATAAACTTTAGAAACCAGAAAACGTATAAATTATAACAAACTTAAAATTTTTTTATGAAAATTTAAAATGTTTTATAAAAAGATTAAAACATTTAATAAAATCATAAAAACGTTTTAAAACAACAAAAAATAATAAAAACTTGAAAACAATATATATATATATATGTTTATTTATTTTTTATTTTAAATAAAACTTTCAAAATTTATAAAAACACCAAAAAGGTTTTAAAATTTGAAATACGTTTTATAAATAATAAAAACTTTTTTAATTTCACAAAACAACAAATTAAATAACAAACCACAAAATCACAATCAAAACCTATCTAAACCACAACCTAACAACAAAATCTAACATCTAATTCATAAAATTCTTCATCCTAACATAAATCTAACATTCAAAACCTAAAATTCACAATTTCACAATCAAAAAGTAACATAAGTCAAATGAGAAAAGGAAAGAGATGACTTACATAATTTGTAAGGTGGATTTGAGGAGTTTAAGGCTTAGAATCGCCGGATTAGAGAGAGAATCGGAGAGAATTTGTGTGTGTTTAGAGAGAAGGAGAAGAGAAATGAGGAAGAAGGGGCTTACGGTTTATATTAAAAAATTTCTGACGGATAGAGTTCGTCGGAAATCCGTCAGAATTTTTTATTTTGACGCTTCGCGCAAAATTAGGCGATGTCTTTTTTTTTGGGGTAAATTTCAATTTCCTACGAATATACCATTTTCGTCGAAATATACCATATTCGTCGGAAATTAGTCGGAAATATATTAGTCGGAAATATATTCGTCAGAAATTCGTCAAAAATTTCCGACGAATTTCTAACGAACTACATATTGGGGCTTTGAAACATAGCAAAAATAAACAGATAATAGCCATTGATAATAAATTGATGATTTTTAGGGGTTTATAATCTTCATAATGTTTGAAAACACTTGAAAACACACAAATTAAAAATTGTAAGATGGATCCCCGTAAAGTATTTGCATAAGTGTATAAGTGTTAACGAACAAGGTTATGTATCCGTGCATCCATCGAAAGAATATATATATATATATATATATATATATATATATATATATATATATATTGAGGAATTATTAACCCACATCATATTTATCACTTAATATATGTCATGTGATCTTGTAGGTATCCGTTTTTTTTATTTTGAATATTTATTATCTAAAACTCAAGTTTGTCGAAAATTCGTCAGAAATTTTCTAGGAATAAATTCGTCGAAAATTTATGACGAATTTCCCATGAAAATTTTGCATTTTGTCAGAAATTTGTCAGAAATTCTGACGAATATCCAACAAAAACATAAACCACAAACCTATATCCTAAATTGTTTAATTTTCCTCGGGAATCGCCGATATTTCGTCGATTATTTCTGACGAAAGAAAATTCGTCAGAATTTCCTAGAATATTTCCGACGAAAAGTAAAATTTTATATTCCTCATAAATTCGTCAGAAATGACTATGTTTTCTTTTAGTGATTGGCTGGCCATTAGATTAAGAGACATCGCATAAATTAGCTCTTTTCTAAAGTATAAGTTTACGAGACCAAGACAACACCAGGTTTCTGCTTTGTTGTTTTAAATGACCGCGTCTAATAAAACTCTAAGGAAGCGGTGGACACTGGACAGTATGTGGAATAAAAATAACGTATCCATAATCACGAAAGTATAAATAAAATTCGCATATTAGAATACAAATACTGACGAAAATTTATGCAGCTCTAGTTTGAGTCATTCCTCATGTTCTTAAAATATTTGAAGTATAAAAAGAAATATATATTAAGATCTATCATAGAAAAATGAGAAATCGGCCAAAAAAACACTGAACTTTGCGGGAATTGCCAAAAGAAACCTGTACTCGAACCTGACCAATAAAACCCCGATTTTTTGTTGACGTTTTTAGTTAATTCACAAACTTACGGTTGACTAACCAAATTAACACACCGTTAACCGACAGTTAAGACAGTGTTAACTCACCGTTAATTATTGCCGTTTAGTGAAACTACGTCGTTTCATTCAGTTGTTTTGTTAAACACAAAATCTCAAGACGACGTCGTTTTGCTTAATTAAAATTGTTGTTGCTGCCTGGACTCGAACCCGTGCACTCGTGGTCGTAAGGGGGTATTGCCACTGAGCTAGTGGACTTTTCGGAAGGTTATCACACATGTTTATTTTTATTGATCAAAAGATGTGTTTGATTGCAATCAAACAAAATGAAACCCGTGTTTGAACGTAACCCTAATTTCTCAAATCGATTTGGGGATTTCTCTTGTAGAGATGGTAAAGACGAAGTTCACAAGGAATGGAAAGGAGGTAATGATTTTCGGAGCGATGAGGAATTTCGATTACGGGAGTGACGAAGCGGTTCAAGAGTCGAAGAAGGGTGGAGAACGCGATGCTTCTGTGAGTTTGCCATCGCTGGAGAGATCGAGGATTCGTAAAAGCGTTGAAGGGATATCGATGTTGGCATCTACAGAGGTGTCGAAGGCGTCGAAGACTAGGCGGGGAACTTCATATGGGTCGCCTGCGTCATCTCCGG
>NC_027756.1:37771280-37776329 GCF_000695525.1 Brassica oleracea var. oleracea
TCGTTTCATTAATTTGTCTTTAACTCGGATTCGAAGAATAAAAGATATTGTGTTCGTATAGCCATTGCAAAGTCCACTAGCTCAGTGGCAAAAACCCCTACCATTAAACCCGAGTACACGAGTTCGAGCCGTAGGAAACACATATTTTTAATAACACAGCTATATAAACGACGTCGTTTGTCTTTAATCAGACAAAGTGATGAAACGACGTCGTATACTTTAACACCCAAAATTAACGTCCGCTTAATTATCAGTTAACTCGGTTAACGGTGTGTTTATCTGGTCAGTCAATCGTAAGTTTCTTAATAAACCCGAAAAGTCAACAAAAGTTCAGGATTTTATTGGCTAGCCCATATGTCCAGGTTTCTTTTGGCAATTCCCGCAAAGTTCAGTGTTTTTTTGGCCGATTTCCCATAGAAAAATATATATTTTCTTTGTTTTTAATGTTCTCATTCAAGATTTTGTCATTTTCTGCTTCCTTTCTCTCTGATATGGTTGTTAGTTTTTGATTTTCCTTCATCAAATATTTTTTTTTTTGTGAACTTTAGTGTTCCAAAATAAAAAAAAATAAAAAAAAGTGAACTTTCATCAAATATTATTTGAATTGAGTTTCTCTTTATAATTGAATTTACACCTATGCCCATTAAATTATGTGCATGTCCATATGTACAAAATAAATATATCCACGGTAATGGTAGTGTGTACGTAAATGAAAAAAAAGTACGAAAACAAAATTTTATTTGATTTCTCTCAGCTCAACTCACACCTTACTTAAGGGAAAACGTTTTCGACCAAAACAGTGTTTATGGCATTTAGTTGAAGAATTAGGTTTAAGTGACAATTCATGAAAAGTATATCTTCTAAAAAATGGCAGTTTGTTTTTAGTCCAAAAAAGGCAGTTTGTGGAAATTTCCTTTAATATGTTCAAGTGTTAGTTTGATTTAGGAAAAAAAAGGAGTAAAATATTGGAATAAACAAACAAGTTTTATGAAAATATAGAAGAAAGGATAGAAGCATAAAAGGCAACCAATCGAAAGCAAAGATGAAAAACGTGGAAACACACTCACAAAAAAAGAAGAAGGAAATATCGCTCCAATATAGCAGTATATTATAGTTATGGAGATCGGTTAATAATCAAATTTATTTTCTGATAACTTGCCGTCATGTTCAAGAAATCTTCTAGCCATAACGAACAGAAAAGAGTCGTCACCACCGTCTTAACCATGCCATATCTCCCCGATGAATTGCTGTTGAACTGCTTAGCCCGCATCTCAAGGTTATACTACCCAACTCTCTCTTTAATCTCCAAGAGATTTCATTCTCTGCTTGCTTCGACTGAGCTTTACAGGACCCGAAGACTGTTAGGCAGCACTGAGAATTGTATCTATGCCTGCTTACTGTCCCCTCATAATCAGCCACATTGGTGTACTCTTGGCCGGCAACCAACTCTAATCGCTCCTTTTTGGAATCCGTTTAGAATCCTAAGGAATCGCACTAGGATGTCGTCGAGTGGCAATCTTCTGGTCTCGGTCCCATCTCATAATTTTTTTCCTGATCAGTGTCCGTGGATTTCTACCATAGTTGGTTCTGATATCTACATCATGATTGGTGGATACAACAATCTTGAGCCCTCCTCTAGTGTATTTGTCGTGGACTATCGGGTTCACACATGGCATGAAGCTCCAAGCATGCTGGTGGCCAAGAAACACCCCCTCGTGAGTGTTATTGATGGGAAATATATGTAGTAGAGAAAAGCAAAGATCGCGATTTCTCAAACTTTATAGAGTTTTTCGATCCTGAAACCAATATATGGGAGCATGTGCCAAGCCCTTGCGCAAAGATACACGAGAGACATATAGACCATTGTTGCTCCTTCAGAGGAAATCTTTGCCTCTTGTTTAGGGACAAGGCTGTGGTTTACAATCCCAAAGAAAATAAATGGGATGTGGTAGCAAAAGAACTCAAGATGCTTTTGTCGTGTGATTATGATTCTTGCATGATAGATAACGTATAATCTATACGTATAGTGGCGGATCGTTTAGAATGCTTAACTGGTACGACTGTGTGGAAAGATCTTGGGGAGATTTGAAGGGTATGAAAAAATTACCTGAATTACCAAAGGCTTATCGTGGTTCTCTTAGATTGGAGAATTGTGGCGGAAAGATTGTGCTTTTATGGGAGGAAAATGTGCGTTCTATTTGTTCTATGAAGGAGAAGATGATATGGTGTGCTGAGGTTGCACTTGAAAGACTTAACAGTCGAGAGATTTATGGAAAGGTTAAGTGGTGTCATGTCAACTAGAACAACTTTTTGTTGCTAATATTTGACGAGTTGACATATAAGAAAGCAGTTTAAGCTTTCATTTTTGCTGCTGAAGCTTATGTATTTAGATTTCAATCATAAATAATTGTTTATGGAATTCTCTTAGTTTTACCCTTTCAGAATAGCTTTAGGATTTAAGTTTCATTCATAAATAGGCGATTATGGCTGCCCCTTTTGTTCCCCTTTCCAAATAGATTTAGTATTTAATTAAATTTCAATCTTAAATAAGCGATTATGGCTCTCTTGGGTTTCTCCTTTAGGGTTTAGATTTCATTCACGAATAATCGTTTTAACTATTATATTATGCTTATGATTTAGTTTTTATTTTACCAAAACGCATTTACTTAGATGCTCGATTCTTTTACATGCAGTTTTTTTTTATTGTAGGGAAAATATATGTTATGCATTGAAATATTAGTTCAGATTTCGTCTTTGTTTATTGCCAACATAATTCTTTTTAAAAGTGGTAGTTGTGGTTATGCTTAATGATTTGTATATCCTTGGCAGAAATCAAAGAAACGTAGTGAATAGTATGGAGTTCGAAGAACAATACATGAATGTATCCATAATCACAAATAAGTAAGAGATCAAATAGCATTAAACAGAAAACAGACGATTTGCAACAAATACAAGTAAACTTTTTAATGATACAATACAATCAAAGATCCAAGACTTTGGTCTTCGTTAGTTCTTGTGGTCTGTTGACATTTTCTAGCTGACTCCATGCAAATTGTCCCATGAACAGTTAATTTTATCATTATTGTTCTGTTCATCATTGGTCCTTGTTTCAGCGGCCGTGGAGTCAGCCGGGAATAGTGAATTCAGTTGATGAACATCAAGAACAAGATTGTCGTCAGTGAGAACAGATGATTGTCCATTAGAGATCTCTCCACTATCACTTCCCCAGTCAAGAAGTTTAGCTATGTCATCTTGCATTGTGTTCATTTGAAGGGATTCTTCTTCCTTCGGTTTCAAATCTGCATTTCAGTAATAAAAATAAATAAAATATTTATTTAAAAAATAGAAAAAATAAATAAAAAATATTTAACCGGAGAGAAATGTAGGTGAAGTTTTTAGCGTTTTAGTTTACCTTGTAAGGAACATATGTTTTCAGAAGAATCATATTGTTCGAAACTAACGGAGAAGAAATTATCATTATCGTTGTTATTGTTGTTGTGGTGGTTAGGAGGAGAAGCAGTGAGTTGTCTCCGTTTCGAAGGTCGGTCTCCGTCTCCACCGGCTAGAGCCTCGGCCTCTACAAGGACATCCTCCAAGAGGCTGCAGCTAATACTTCTTCTGTGAAGATTGGTATTGTTCTGTTTTTCATTGTCTGTGAAGTTGTTGACATTGTTAAAGACACCTATCTGGGGGATTTGGTTTGAAGGGAACTCTTGTTTCATGGAGTAAACCGGGTTGTTGTGAAAGGATGTGGAAGAATAATTTGGAGTGTACTGAGAGTGAAGAAAGCTTGGGGAAGAAGTTGTTGTAGGGTAAGAAGAAGGTGAAGGGTTTAAAGAAAATGAAGAGTAATTGTTGTTAGTGTTATGGTAAGTAGCAGTTTGAGCGGTAGGGGAAGAGTAAGGTAATGTTAGAAAGGAAGTGTAAGAGTCTCTAGAAACAGGTGAAAATGGTGCGGTCGAAACGCGGTTGATGCAATTGAGAGGAGTATTAGAATTGTTGTAGCGTTTGGCAAGGAGCGATGAAGGCGGTTGGAGGAGAGGTGGGGGCCTAGGGAAAGTGAAATTGGTATTATTGTTATTGTTGTTGATTTGGGAGCTCGGGAAGGTGAAAAGAGGAAGAGTTGGATATTGGTTGTTTCGTGGGGAAGATAAAGGAGACGAAAGAGGCGGTGGAGGTGGTGTGGAAGAGAGTTGAGAAGGAGTTTGCGGTGTGGTTGGAGTGTGAGGGCTTAGAGGATGGAGGAGATAAGCGGTTGATGCGTTTGTGCTGTGGAAAGTGAAAGATGATGAGGGGTTTGCGTTTATTGGCGTTGGAGATGGAAGAGGAGAAGATGATGGTGTGTTTGGTTGTGAAGATTGTTGTTGAAAATACATTTGTTGATGTTGATGTTGCTGATGATGATGATTTTGTTGATGATGATGTGGGTGTGGATGGAGTTGGTGGTTAGGGATGATATCTGGAGGATAAAGAGGAAGTCCTTGGCGTTGAAGGCGTTTCAACCTCGTGTTCCAATAGTTCTTGATCTCATTATCTGTTCTTCCCGGTAACTTTACAAAAATTGCAAAAAAAAAAAATATATAAGTTTTTATTTCTGTTTTTGGTACTAGGTTGAATAATACAGCTAGTTTAAATTTCTAAATATAGAAATTAATTGTTTGTACCTGAGCGGCCATGCGAGCCCATTTGTTACCGAGCTGAGCATGAAGTTGGATGATGAGACGTTCTTCGTCTCCTGTGAAAGAACCTTTTCTGAGATTAGGTCGAAGGTGATTGGCCCAACGGAGACGACAACTTTTGCCGCAACGAACCAAGCCTGTGTTTTTCTGAACGGCGTTCCAGTTTCCTTCACCGTTCTCTCTAACGTACACAGAAAGTATCTCATCTTCTGCCGCCGTCCATGGCCCTTTCTTCAGTACCACTCCTCCTCCATTTGACATGTGATTGGCCGATCCACCTGCTTTCTCTATTTCCCCTCCGTACATGATCATAGGTTTCACTTTTTGTTCCTTGAGAGAATTAAAAGGAGTTTTTTTTTTTTTTTTTTTT
>NC_027756.1:37776480-37780232 GCF_000695525.1 Brassica oleracea var. oleracea
TTTTTTTTTTTTTTTTTTTTGAATTGATTGTCGGCTTTTGGGGGGGATTTGAGAAAGGTGAGACCTACAGAGTGATTTTCACCCCCCAAGCTTGGCCATGGTAAAGATATTTTCTGATCCCTTTTTATTTACTGTTTCCTCTATGACAAATGATGACAAAGAGGCAAAAGTAACAAAAAGAAAAACAAGAGGCAATTTTGGTAATTTACCGTGTAAAACTACAACGAAAAACAAGAAATTTGAGATATATAAATAAAAATAGAGGGGAGAAATATAAACTGACAGTGTTTGTTTCTCTGGAAACAACACAAGTCTTTGTAGAAACAACACAAGTCTTTGTAGACAACTCATAAGATTGGTTGTTTTTTCACTTCTCTTTCTATTTTAAGAAAATGACAATTGTAACGGTTAAGCTTTGACAAAAAAAAAAGACAATTGTAATATGAGATTGGTTTCTAGAAATTAATAACAAGATTTACCTACGGATTTCTTTGTAACATTTAAAACACGGGGAACACTTTTTTTTTTTGAACACACGCGGGGAACACTTTTCAAATCCATAAAAATCGTATGTAAATTTTTGAAATATAATCTAATCGATTAATATTGGATTTCAGCTACTATTTAGAGATACATAGCCAAATCAGGTTGTTGGAAATTGGCACGAACACCAGGAAAATGTTTTGCCGGAGAATCAGACGAATGGACTCCAATGTTCACTTATGGTGGGAGATTGAGATTCTCTTGTCTCTGCTTTGACACATGTGGAGTAAAACCTCCTTGCCATGGGGACAGGATATGGAATCTTGTGAAATCAGAAGTTGAACCGGCCATCTAAAAGAAAGTTGTTATAAAATGGTTGTGATCCTTCTTTTATCGCCCGTTAACCAGAACCGGCTGGTTCAGAAATGCCTTGCAAGGGAAACGGTTCCTATGAGTAGGCATGGGCGTTCGGGTCTTCGGGTCGGGTCCGAGCCGGTTTCTTTCGGGTCCGGGTCTTTTCGGGTCCTAAATATTTAGATCCAATAGGTACTTAGAAATTTTCGGTTCGGGTTCGGGTCGGTTTTTCTCGGGTCAGGGTCGGTTCGGGTCTATAATTAAAATATCCATAAAATACCCATGATTTTTCGAGTCCATATCGGGTTCGGGTTGGGTTCAGATATTTAGGATCTGAAAAGGACATGATACATCCAATTCCATCAACTTTAGTTGAATATTTGTCATATATATCTAAAATTTTACAAAAAAACTTAAATGAAACTATTAATAATTAAAATAAAACATTTTAAAACTCTAAATTTTACATTTTAAAGCTTTATATTACTTTAAAAATGTTCAAAAATAATAACAAATGTTGTTAACAAAAGATATTTCAACTAAATCATAAAATAATATGTATAAAATAGAATACAAAAACATCATAGTTTTAGATATACATGTTTTTAAGTCGGGTACAAAACGGTTCTTGTCGGGTCTATTCGGGTCGGTTCCTTTTCGGTTCCGATTCTTTCGGGTAAAAAAAATTTAGACCCAAAAGGTACTTGTAAATTTTCGGTCCGGTTCCGGGTCGGATATTTTTGGGTCGGTTCCGGTTCGGGTCTTCGGGTCCAGGTTAAAATGCCCAGGCCTACCTATGAGTATGGAAATGTATGCCTTAGGGGCAGCGCTGGTTCAATAACTTCATGGATCCTCGGGTAAAAAAAAGTTTTAGGTATTATTTGTTTTTAATATTTTAGGTATTATTAAAATTATTTTTAAAACAAATAACAAATTTAATTGTTTTTATTTAAATATTTTATATTTATTACATTTATAACACTATTTCAATTTAAGTCTAATATATATCTATTAATAATAGCAAAACACATAGTTAATGTCAAAGGTTGTGTGTTTTCATTATAAAATGTGATTGGTGTTGAAAGATTGTTAAATTATGAATAATGTGTCTTTCTATAACTGTGTCTTTTTATATAATATGTGTTTTTTCATGTTAAAAAATTATTTTTGAGTTTTAAGAGATCATAAAAAATGTGTTTTTATCATAAAATTTTGTAGGTTTTTAAAGATTTATATTTTTGTGTAAACTTGACTTTTTCATTTTAAAAACTGCATAGGTTTTAAAGATATCAAAATGTTTGAGGATATATCTTTTTATCCTGAAATTAGGGTAAGTTTTTAAAGAGTTATCTTTTAATTCATTTTTCATTTATTTATAATGTTTTATATTTTACATATTTATAAACTATTGTAACTATTGGTGATGGTAGCTTTTGGTGACAAAATATTGTAATTTGATAAACCATTGTATAACTAATGGTAATTGTAAGTTTTGGTGAATGAACTATTGCAATTTATGGTGTTAAAATTATAACTTTTAACTAATTAGTGTAATGTTTGGTTGTTAACTATTGCAACATTTGACTTTTTATATAAGTAGATGTGGGTATTGAAAAATTAAAATTAAAAATAAATAAATAGTAGGAATAAAGAGGTAAATCACATTTTCAATTGATTATCAAAGATTTAGAAGAAACATATCAAACACCGGAAACTTTATTTGTTATTCATGTATCTTAGACAAAAAAAAATGACTTTGATTGTTTTATAAGGAAATTCATGTAGCCCAAGACTTAAAATAAAGTCAACTACTCTTTTAAGAAAGTGAAATTCAACTTTGCAGAAATCGGGTTGTTGCTTTTCAGATTCCTTAGATTTTCAAATGTCTGTTTGTTATAATTTTTCCCTCCAGCTCCCATTAAGATTCATGCTGTTACAAATGCACTCACATCTTCACTCTTGTGGATTGTGATGATGAGACATCCGCTCGAGCATTGGTGTTGTGCTGTGTTTTGTCCTTTTCATCGAAGTTGCTCATCAGCTGTGCTTGTTCATCGTGGCTTTGACTATATTACATTCGTCTCTTTATAGCGAATTGTGATTACTATGGTTAGTCTATGTTACTAGCTTATATATTCACTTTTATTTATAACTAGAGCTTGATGATGTTGGTTTTTACCTTTTTATAAGTTGTTCAGTGAAATTTTTAAGCACATAGGTTTATTTGTCCAATATTAGGTTCCTACAAATCTATCCGAAATTGGAAGAATCTTATTCGATATCTTGCATATTTACATTGTTTTATCCATTTATTCATGTGGATTTTGATCATATAGATTAGGATTTAGCCATGTTTAGGTTGCATTTTGCATACATGAGTCTTTATTAGGTATTGGAGTACCACATGGAGTTCTTGGAGACATTTGGATGCATTTGGAGCTCAAAAGAGGTGATCTAGGTGATCATTGGATGACCAGAGCATGGGAGCGACATCACGGAGCGACGCCATGAGGTCGCTCCAAACTACCTCTCAGAGCGACCTCGCTAGAGCGACCCCGAAAAGTCGCTCGCCATTTCATCCCGGTGGAAGCCGAAAACTGACCCGAAGCGATCTATCAGAGCAATCACTCCAGGTCGCTCCCGAAGCCCAGAGCGACTTGGCCAGAGTTACACCCCGAGGTCGCTCGCATTTCTATCGCGTGACGACAACACAATGGAGCCGGAGCGACCTCTCAGAGCGACCCACTGAGGTCGCTCCCAAAGCCCGGAGCGACTTGTCGGAGCGACATGCCGAGGTCGCTCCGCGTCTATTTGTTTGGCCGAATTCATGTTTTCTCAAGGGCCTTTTGGTCATTTCATTATGCACGTTTTTACTTTTCAAAACCTATGTTTTAAGTACCTTTGGTAGCCACCAG
>NC_027756.1:37782509-37782742 GCF_000695525.1 Brassica oleracea var. oleracea
AATGATGAGATTTTGGAGAAGATTATGGAAGCTAAAGGTAAAGGAAATGTTAGAGAAGAGAAGAAAACAATACAAGATGGTGAAGCTGCTGTTCCAGCAAGTGAGAATTCTTCTGTTCCCCCCCCTATGAACCCAAACTTCAATTCCCTGTTAGATTCAAGAAACAGCTGCTAGAGAAGTACAAGACTCTGTTTGAGAAGCAAATGAGTGAAGCTCAGGTTGCAATGCCCATC
>NC_027756.1:37782811-37783490 GCF_000695525.1 Brassica oleracea var. oleracea
GATGGAAGGCATGATGATAAGAAGAAGGAGATGGAAGGCATGATGATTCTTACCCATGAGTGCAGTGCCATCATCCAGAGGCTTGATGTTCAAGAGAAGTTAGAGGATCCAGGATGCTTCACACTACCTTGTGCTCTTGGACCTATGCTATTTGAGAAATGTCTCTGCGATTTAGGAGCTAGTGTCAGCTTGATGCCTTTGTCTGTTGCAAAGAAGCTTGGATTCACTCAGTACAAGAAGTGTAGACTCTCTCTGGTGTTAGCTGATCGTTCAGTGAAGTACCATGTGGGCATCTTAGAGGACCTCCCTGTGAAGATTGGAAGGTATGAGATACCTACAGATTTTATGGTGCTTGAGATGGGTGAGGAGGCTCAGGACCCATTGATTCTTGGAAGGCCATTCTAAGGCTCAAGACCCATTGATTCTAGGAAGGTCATTCTTAGCTACATCAGGAGCTATTGGTAATGTGAAGGAAGGCACGATTGATCTTCATTTGGGTAAAGAGAACATCCTCCACTTTGATATCAAGGGGAAAATGAAAAAACCAACTGTGTTCAGGCAAGCCTTCTACATTGAAGAGATGGGCACTCCTGCAGATGAGCACCTTGAAGAGTTACCACCTGAGGATGACGAGGAGGGAGCATCTCCCTCTACTCATTCCCCATAGAAGGTAACCCAC